>NC_056744.1:1118411652-1118579152 GCF_019279795.1 Protopterus annectens
CAACTCTGAGATTGCACTACAGTGGTGTGAATGGCAAAGTTCCTGTTCTGCACTGTACAGCAATCCCCATTCACTACTTTCGAGATTCTGCAATCTTGAGATTCTGGTCCTCAGGATTTAGAGTTTCAGGATTGTTGAATTTCAGTATTCCGTGGTGATCCTATATATATATATATATATATATATATATATATATATATATATATATATATATATATATATATATTTATATATATAAAGAGAGAGAGAGGGTTTATATGCTCATAGTCAATTTAAACTAATATTGACCTCTGCTTTGTCAACAAATTTTGTTTGACAAAACAGTCAGTCAATAGTTGTGTGAGATCTGACATTCCCTGGGTTTGGGAAATATGCCCTTTCCCTGGGAAATGTGCAGTCTTGGAGATGGAATTAATAATTTACAGGGGTGTGTGAGCAGGGTGCAATGGGCTTGCTCCCCTGCAAAAACACTAATTTATAATTTGCATGGTCTGAGGAGTAGCCTCAGAGTGTGCACAGAAATATGCTGTTGTTTGTCAATGTTAATGTTAATGTGTCGATGCTAGTAATATCAATGATAGAGTGGTTTGATGATTGCCACTACAGTCAGAGTTTCATACACATGCCAACACACACACACACACACACACACACACACACACACACACACACACACACACACACACACACACACACATATATATATATATATATATATATATATATATATATATATATATATATAAGTGTGTAACAGCTGCAAATCATGCTGTTTATTAAATGGTTAATATTTTGTAGTCTGAATCTCATCTTGGATGGACTGTCACTGGTAATGCTGCATGTGTAAATGCATTTTTAAGAATGTAGATTAAAATTTGTATAACAGAATGGGTAGCCCCTGCATTGTTAACTGCAGCTATCCATTATGAAGATCTAAAGTAGAAGAACATTTACCACTAATGACAGTTGTTAAGTCTGTGTTGTGCTTAACTCTGGCTTTTATGCTCCATTTACTACATAAATAGGCATCCATTTAAATTAATAACCCATATAGTCATTTAATATCTATTTTAGTGCAACTACACTATTCGTAATAGTCTTTATTGTTTCAGCAAACTATGCTGTTGCAAGCAATTTACTATGTCTGTCACAGTTTGTAAGTATCTTCCCTCAAGTTTTGATAGCAGTTTCGAAAATGGGCTACCCAGCCTATGGGCAGAAATATTAATTACTTTCCATTTTTTGGTGACTTACTTCCTTATTTTACTCCCAGATTGCTATGTTTACATTTTTTCATGTATTCCAGTTTTCAGTTGCACTGTTGGGTTTAACCTTCCATGTTAACAGTGAAAAGGCTAACAGTGAATACTTGCTTTATCCATATCTCACACATAATGTTAACAATATACCTTAATAAATTGGTCCAGTGTTATCAATAATTACAGTACAAGTCTATAAACCTTTATTTACTCTCTTAGGCTTCACTGTTACAGAAAATATTTGATTTATTCCAGTTTTTCAGACATCTCCGCCATGATGAACAACCGATTGTTGCATACCAGTAATAGGCAAAATTACTACAATGCTTCCCAAGCGTATCAGCTAAGGGTCTTTCCTAATTATATATACTGCTTCTGCAGTGCTCTGACCCAGTGACTGGAAAGGTGTCTTCCATTTGCTAAAACACAGTGTTAGGCCTTTTCCTTTGCATATTTTGCTATTCCAATAATTAAGTTCACACCCTCTCAGGCAAGGCATAGGGTATACAGGCTCCCCTCCTTATTTGTCAGTCATATTCTCTCCTTTTGTGATAGATTCACATACACAGAAACATTTCCTTCACCATGCTTTATTGAGATAAATTCTTGTGATTCTTCCTCAATTATATTGCTGGACTTCTCAATGTTTTACATTAGCAGTTCATCTTTAACAGACAGAGGCCTGCAAGAGCAATGGAGAAGTTGCCAAGATGCACATTTGTATTAGATTCACTGTGCTGTTAAGCTTCCAAATTAAAGAAAAAGTTCTTACATGCAGTGGTAGATGGGGACTTCTCATCTAATGATATATAAGTACATAGGCAAATATGATACTATGAGTCTACAAACTATTACAAGTCTAGTCAATAACCAGAAGTTAAAAATCAAACCTTGTACCTTATATCTGTGAGGTAAAGACCTTATCTATTATATAATGCTTCACCACTTTATGTTAACTCTAACCCCTATAGCTATCTCTTGTCAAGTGATGAAGGCAGTACTGCAGCAATCACACAATATAAGGGATATTTTTTTTCCTTCTGCATTTACTGTGATAGGTGTACACTTTTTGTGGTTTTACTAGTCAAGCTAAACATTTCTTCTGGTTTACACACTGACAGGGGAAAAAAGCCATTTGAAATATCTGCTGTAGAGCTATGAAGAGGGTCATTTGCTATTGGTCAGTGTGCTTACCTGACTTTTTTAGCTTTTGTTAGTATTGCTTCGAATAGCATAGTGCTCATTTGCTACAAGCTGTTACATGCCGAGTTGCTAAGCTTTGCATTGTGACCTGCTCTACTGAATCTGACCTATTCCTTCTGGCTTGAGTAAAATACCACCCCTGCATGTTTTAAGATGTAAATAAAATAAAGCTGCAGCCAAAAGCTCAAAATGAAAGGATGGTCTTTTATTCCACAGAATTCACACTTTTAGTTGAAACAAACAGACACACACAGTTGACTAAACACTTTCACCTAGCATTACAGCTAAAAAGGCATCTTCAGAGTCAAATCAACCTGGCCAAGGCTTTTGATACAATACCCCACTCAGGCATGGTAGACAAGCTCACTAATTTAGTTATATGCCCTTTTATCACTCACTGGATAGCCAACTTTCTCACTGATAGAACCCAGGCTGTCAAAATAGTTGAGGCAACCTCCAGCAAGAGCCCAGTCACTAGCGGAGTCCCCCAGGTGTCGGTACTGGGCCCCTCCTTTTTGTCATCTGTTTCTCTGAAATGGAAGCAAATATTGAAGGTTTATGGCTGACTAAGTTTGCAGATGATTGAAAAGTGGGGGTTATCACCAAATGCCCTGCAGACACTAGCATTCTTCAAGAAGGTCTATCTCTAACTAACAAATGGTGCTAAAGCCATGGTCTTAAACAAAGTGCTAAGAAATGCATAATTGTACCTTTTGGGAAATCAACCTTCCAGGCTAATTACCATGTTAGTACTAATCCCCTAAGAGTTGTCTCAGTGGTCAGGGATCTGGGTATGCATGCAGACAGTAGGCTTACCTTCAACCACCACATGGACACAGTGGTGAGGAAGTCCTTTTATGCTGTGCAACTTATAAATAAGGGCATGGCATCTAGATCCATAGAGGTCATTATTACACTGTACTCCACCCTTATCAGACCAATCACAGAGTACAGTGCTCCCTTTGGTATGTACCTGACCAGGCATATGTAGCAACTAAAGCAACTTCAAAAGTTTCTTACAAAAAGAATACAAGGCGTAACAAACCTGCCTTATGAAGAGCATGTTAAAGCTCTTTCTCTCTACTTGGTCTTCTATAGATTGCTGAGAGGTGATCTATGCAACACTTGCAAGGCATCTACAAACTCCACACTTATGAATTGTAAGTCAAAGAATACCAGAAGTACAAGGTCTAAGGACCTGAATTTTGTCTGTGACTTAAACAGAACATGCTAGAGAGACAGATATGTGCCCCAGAAACTGCCCCTCCTATGGAACAGGCTTCCCATCCATATAAAGCTGAGCTTGTCTATTAACCAGTTTAAGTACAACCTAGATACGTGAATGGGGAATAGAAAATTTACACCAGGCCTGGCACCCATATTCCTCATGGACAGAGGTAGCTTATAAATGCCTGGCCCTCACTGGCCTATTTGGATGCAGGACATTATTATTCTTTCCAGAAAACTTGGCTAGGCTTACAAAAAGGTCACGTCTGAGTTGTTACGCTAGTAACGGTCTATGAATTTATGAATCTATGAATCAAATTCAAAACAATCACATTAATATTGCTGTGATCAATGCCAGAAGTCTCAACAACAAACTGCCAAACCTTGAGGCTCTACTGCATTTGGAATTGATCCATATTTATGTAATCACTGAAACTTGGTTTAAATGTTCAGATATTGCTCCCTCTGTACCAGGGTTTTGCATCTACCTTTTCTTCAGACATATCAGCAACTGTGATGTATTTATTAGGGGCCACATGACTTCTAGTCAGACTTCCAGAGAACCAGAAATGGAATGCATTGAGCTCCAAATCACAAAAACTAGGATCAACTACCAGTTTATAGCCTGTCACAGGACATCCTCCATGCCCCCTGAAAACCATGTAAGGTTTCTAAATGTATTTAATGAACTCCCTATAAACATGAACTCCATTATTTTGGAGATTATCACTCAATAATGCTGACTACATATACTTACAATATAGGATATGCTCAATAGTTCTTACATTTAATAAGCAAAAATTCCTTGGACCAAATTGCTAAAAAATGTACTAGGGGACACAATAGTCTTGACTTGGTCCTTACAAATATAGCCATGTCATGTAATATTCCCCAATATCTCCTTTTCTGCTTAAGTCAGATCATAAACTAAGGTCTTTTACCTTCAAAATGTCTATACCTGCTGAAACCAATATCTCAGAATTCAACAATTTCAAATGCACTAATCTCATCAAATTATATGATGAAATTTCAACATCAACAGCATCACCCCAGATGTTGCCAGATCAGGCATACTTAATTAACTGAATGCACTGCAAATATATCCCTATGTGGTAAGATGGATAGCAAATTGGCTAAATGACAGAACCCATATGGTGCACGCAGAAAGTGCTTCATCAGATAGTATGAAGGTGACCAGTGGTGTCCTGCAGAGCACAGTGCTGGGACCACTTTTGCTTGGTATTTCATTTTCTCATTTTCAGACAATGAACCAAGACCTCTGGCTAACCAGGTTTGCAGATGACTGTAAATTAGGAATAATCATCAAGACCTGCTCTAACACATAAGCCCTTCATGAAGAATTTACACTTGCAAATACCTGGTGTAGTAGAACTATGCTGAAGTTACATGATAAAACCTGCAATATTTTCACATTTGGTAGATTAATCCTCCCTCGACATGCAACATGTACAGCGCCTCACTCCAAAATTATGAGGATAATGATTTTAGACATCTTGGTACTTGGATTGAAAATGCCCTCTTCTTCAATCATCATGTAATGACAGTAGTCAGAAAGTCCTTCTTCTTAGTGAAGCTAATTACTAAAGGAATATTATCCCTATCTATAGAGGTCACTGTCCCCTTATAATCAGCATTGATTAGGCCAATTATTTAATATAATGTCCACTTTGGAATGTATCTCACTAGACACAGCAAACAACTTGAAGAATCCCAGAGGTTCCTAACTAAGACGATAACTGACTTAAGAACCATAAGCTACCCCAAAAGAGTGGACACACTAAGTCTTTATTCAGTATCTTATATACTCTTGAGGAGAGATCTATGCCTTGTCTTCTGTGCCTTTAGAGACCTAGTGGTTCTGGATCTTTTGTATCTCCATAAATCAAATAGTCCCACAAATACTACAATCAGAGATCTAAATCTTCACCAGCAGATAAATGAAACATGGTGGAGTGATAGGGTCATTATTCAGTACCTTCCCCATCCCTTGAATAGACTCTTGCTGCAAATTAAACAGTGTGATACATTAACTTCCTTCAAATAGGAACTAGAGGAGTAGATGAATATTATGGAATTCTACCCTCGCTTGACTGGCCTAGGCTTCTTCAAAAAGGAGGTACAGTCTAATGGTGGGCATTGCCTAAGCATAAATGGTTGCAAGACTCAGTTGCATTGTATTTCCCTTTTTCCTATGATTCTGTGAAGGCCTATGTAAAAGGGAAGCTCAGCAATGACTTGAGTAGAAGGAAGGTTGAGAAACCTCTGGAAATACTGCAAATGTACTCCTTTGAGGAGGCTATGCCACATCCATCTGGTTCAACTGAGTTCAGCTCTATAGACAAAATTATTGCAGTGATTTGTCATTTCTGTTGGGAAGTCTGTGACAGAAGATGAATTCTAAAATGAAATGCTGAACGCACAAAATATGGTTATCTATCACTTAACATGTCTTCCTTGTCTAATGCTTAACATGCCTTTTTATTGTTGTGTGGAAGGCAGATCCAGTACTTTCTCTTTGGTTCTATTTTCAAAAATAAGGACAGAAAGATGTCTTTGAGTTACGGTAGAATCACAATCCTTATCTTCCATGATTCTGTAAAGATAGATTCCATAAAGCCCATGGAGCAATGGTTTAACTATTTGTCTTTGCAGTTATATTGGAAGTGCTGTAGGCATTTATCACTGCTGTCTACTTATATTTTATGGATCTGAAGAAGTTACATGACTATAATGTTTACCTTTCTGTCACTATTTTTGCAGAGACAGTTGGGTCCTCATTATTGGCATGAATATATTGAGGGTGAATATATGATTCTAAGAAGGGTATGTGTTGTCTTCTTCTACTGTGGATATTTTTCATGAACTCCTGGTTTGGAACATCTCTTGTTTGGGAATGTGATGGCTGCATCTTTTTTATTTGGCTACAGAGTTATACTGTTAGTCTCAAGTGAATGCAATCTCTGGCATTCATTCAACCAATCTGTTGTTGAGTGTAAAGCAGGTGGGATGAAAATCTGCACCTCTAAAATCAGTAAATCAGAGGTCTTCATTAACTATTGAAAAAAAAAAACAAAAGATAAAAACAAAACAAAACAACAAAAACAAAACATGGATTACTGTCTGTAGGAAAGAAGGGATTCAGCTACTTTAGTTGGGGGAGCTTAAGTATCTTCACATCTTGCTCATGAAACAAGATAGAAAGGATCTGTAGTTTGACCAGTAGATGGGAGCAGCAGTGACATTACTACAGGCATTATATTAGGCTCTGATGGTGAAATTAAAACTGTGCCATAGGTTCAAGCTGTCAGTTTATCAGTCAGTCTGTATCTGTCTTTACTTACAGATGTGAGGTTTGGTTAGTGACCAAAGGTAACACATCACAAATATAAGAAATAGAAATGAAGTTACTTCCCATGTTCACTGGCTGCATTTGCCATGACAGTATGAGGACCTCAGCAATCCGGGGAGATTCTTTAAATAGATTCTGTTATTCCTCTGGGCAAGGCATGCCCACAGAGGTGCCTGGGCACTTAGTGGGGTTGTATGCCCAATGATGCTTCCTGTAAGGGGTTTACCAAGCACAGACTACTGGAAGGTGGTACCGTGTCTGATCAAGAACATGCTAGAAAATCTATATCACTCAGTGTGCTTGGGAACACCTGGAAATCCTTCAGGTTACACTGGGGATTGTTGCTTGAGAAGTGAAACACAGTTTGTTCTGCTCAGCCTATACCATCTGTGACCCATATCACAACAGATTTGGAAATGGCTACATTAATTGATGATATTTCAGTAACAATAATGATAATAATGTAAAATATGAACTTACCTTTGTTTTTACATGAATTTTCCCTGTTCGTGTGTGAAAGATTTCTAATCATGTTCATTAAACATACTAAGGCTGTAAAACAAAGGGTCTTCTTAGTTGTATGGAATAGTAATTAATGAAGATAATCTAACAACTGCTTCTACTTGATGTTGACTGTGTCTTTCGGTAGACATCTCAAAGAATTTCTTTTAATTTTTATATTTTATGTAAGTCTCACTTCTAACTCTTACTACCGATGAAGGATTTCTATAGAAAAAATGGATAACTGAATACTCCACCGAGCAATGATTTACCCTTCAAGCATGTGTTTTTTCATCCTGAATTGATCAAATCAATGCTCTGTGTAGTATTATAAGTATTATGGATTAATGCAATACCACAAATGGACACCTCACCCACTGACAAATAAAAAAGATTGATCAATACTTTTGAGAACTTCAGCTTAGGCATTTTACACATGTGCAAGGGAGGTTATACATCCTGTAGTTACAACTTATATATACCAAGTCTGAATGCATAATGTTAGGCTTTGTTTATTTTATACTGCTGAAATCAACTAGTTGGACTTTTAATTTGTGAGCCCATGAAAGTGCCATCAAGGAGGAGTTGTGCTTCCAGTTTTTTTTTTTTTTTTTTGTAACTGTACAACCTTTCTCCTAACCTTCTTATAAAAATGTACTTGGTCACGTGATAATCCAGGATTGTATCATTGATCTTATAATGTGATTTACTTCACATTTTCTTTTGGGGTAGATTTGCATAAGGGTTGTGAAAACACCTCTTTGCAAACCTTCACTGTAAAGGAATTAGTCTAAATACTTGCTTCTATCATGTTTTATTTATTTATTTATTTGACATTTGGTTATTGGGAAAGTCTGACTGGGCGAGAAGTCCATTTTCAGTGGAGGCCCAGGAAGAAAAGCTCCAATACAGAGAAAAGGAAACAACTATGTAGCTTTTATAAAGTTAACAACAAAAGAAAAGTCAAATTGCAGATAAACCCAGAAAGAAAAAGGAATATACAAACATTTGTACAAGGGAAGATAAACATATCTAACATACTTAAGGTTATCTACATAGCTTCTTCTTTTGGCTTTTCCCGGTTAGGGGTCGCCACAGCGGATCATCTGTCCGCTCATGATTGGCAGTGGAGATTTACGGTGTCGAGTTGCCATCCCAGTGCCCAACCTTCCACAGAAGGCACACACGTACACGCACTCATTCCTGGGGTCAATTTAGAGTATCCAATCCACCTACAGCATGTCTTTGGGATGTGGGAGGAAACCGGAGCACCCGGAGGAAACCCACGCGACCACAGGGAGGACATGCAGACTCCGCACAGAAGGCACCCCAGCAGAGGATCGAACTGAAGAACCTCTTGCTGTGAGACGACAATGCTAACCGCAGCACCACCGTGGCTGCCCATAATTAAGGTTATCTACACAGAAGATTCACAAACATGTCTGCAAGAGTATATTTACATAGGAAGTTTAACAAAACTAGGTACATAGGATAATTCTATAGCAGGCATGGTTGTCTTATGATGAGATGGAATAGATAGGTGTGATGGGAGCAAAGAGACTTGAATAGTAGGTCATGTTAACTGAGTAGGTACAGAGATCATCACTTGTTATTAGAAGTAGTAGAGAAAGACTGTTAGAAGCAGTGGAAAAGAAAGGTGAAGGGTGAAAGTGTGGGAAGGTGTGGACAAATTAGGAAAGAGATAAGACAAGTAGATGGTAGGCTGATAGGTCAGCACTGGGAGTTGTTGGTTTAGGTTGTGTAGAATAGGGGGATATAAGATGGAAGAAGAGAGGGTGAAAAAATTAGTAAAGTAGTTTGTAGGCGTGCTCTGAGGCATCAATTGCGGTGAGTATTTTTTTAACATAAAAAAGCTTACAGGCATGAGGAAGGTATTTTATATATTGAAACTATTAAAATATAATTTTTTTAAATAGTTTAAATTCTCTGCTTAGCAGGGCAGAGAATAGAAGTTAACTATAGTTCTTTCTATGGTGAAGTCAGTTTACAATGAGCATGCTAATTGATCTAATTAGTATGCGTGTTTTTTAATACTAAGTTACTTTATTAGACAATGGAGAAAACAGCAGTTTCTATGTAGTGATATTCAGTGTCATGGAAAGTTTTTAAATATTATTTTAATTCCTTTTTATCAGTCAGGAAAATCATCATGTGTCACCCCCCCTTTCAAAATAGCTTTACTGGGATGAATTCTTGGTTTGGCTACAAGAAATGGATTGATAATATTGCAAAGGTGCATCCTGTGCTTTTGCGGACTATTCTAATTTAGGACATCTTTGGCAGATCTGAAAGATTTATTCAAGATTGTCGGCATGTAGACTGACTCACACAAAGAATATTTGGTCATTATTCGAGCCAGATAAAACACTTTCTTCAGTTAAAATTCACATCTGAAATAAACAGATTTCTCTTCTTGGATGCCACTGTCTGTAATGGCAGATATACACTTTTCTGCATACTGGAATGTCCACCTCCCATATTATCTGTTGAATGAGAATTGTGGACTGATGTCTGTGACCATGGACAAATCATCATGGTCTATTACTAGAAAAAGTCCAAGTATGCCTGTTGCCGTATGCTGTTGTACTATGGTGCAGATAAGGGAAAATTCCCTTTTCCCCATTGTTGTGTGGTCTCGGAGGGAGAATATTAAAGTAGGGGGTACAGCCCCTCGCATTGGGGGTGTAGGGGGTGAAGCCCCCCTGCAGAAACTTTAATGTAGTGGTTATTTTTTTTTTAATTAACACGCTTTAACTAAAGCACTTTTTTCGATGAAATGCTTTCATTGAAGTGTGTTTGGTGGTTATGGATTCGGACGTTTGATCTTCCGATCAAACATCCTAGATCCATATATATATATATATATATATATATATATATATATATATATAAATCAAGTCCATGTTGCTGCGTATTTCACACTAGGCTTAGAAACTTGCCCATACCATGTGACATAAAACTGGGAATTAGATTTAGCAACTGGGACAGTTTCTGCGGTGGTGGTGCTGTGGTAGCATTGTCGCCTCACAGTAAGACGTTGTCCTGTTCAATTCTCAGCTAGAGCGTCTTCTGTGTGGAGACATGCGTGAATGGGCATACCTTCGTTGAAGGTTGTACGTCAGGGCCGGCAACTCGGCACGTAAAAATTACTGCCAATCATTAGCGGTCCGGAGTTCCATTGTGGCGACCCCTAACCTGGAAAAGCTGAAAGACACAACAACAACAACAACAACTGGGACAGCCTCTGCAAAATGGTTGAATTGTGGAATGTTCAAATCACTTTCTGGAACAGAATCAGACTTTTGAACTCATTCTGATCTAGAAACAATGTCTGACTCATTCTCTGATTTACAGTTTGCATCACAGATACAATGTGATTGCAATGATTATGATTCTGGTACAGCAAGAAGATGTCTGAGATTCCTCCTATACTCTACACCCTCAGAACTTGCCAAGTAAGATCTCAGCTCGGCACATATGCCTGTAACCTGTCCTATTCGATCAAAATCTTTTGTTTTCTGAATTCTTACCATCTCTCCTTCCCTCAGCAAATAAAGTAAGCTGCTCGATCTGCTGTAACTAGATTTCTAGATATTACGCTTCTTAAACAGTTGAGCCTTGATGGTTTTATTGTTCTTAGGTTTAGGCTGGAGCAAACTTGATAAAACAGATAGCGTAGTTCTAGTTTGTTTGGAAAATAGTCTTTGAGCAGGTGAGCCACGAATATCATCACGAGGTCTGTTTCTGAGATTAAGCAAATTCAAGAATACATTGGTTTGACTTTTTAAGGATTTGCTTTGCACTCTGTACTGCTCGTTTAGCTAGACCATTGGATTGAGGATATTCAGGACTACTAGTGACATGTACAGAGTCCCATTCTTTTACAAATTTCTGAAACAACTGGCTAGTGAACTGAATACCATTGTCAGAAAAAGGTTTGTGTGGACTATCATGAATGGAGAAATGACGTTTCAACTTAGTAATAACAGCTGTTGAGGTTAAGTTTGGTAACAGATCAATCCCAAGCCAATTCAAATAAGAGTCTACCAAAATCAAATAGTGTTGATTGTTCCACTCAAAGATATCAGTGGCTACTGTAGACCAAGGTAGTTCAGGAACTGGACTTAGCTGAAGCGGTTCTCTTTGCAAATGTGCTCTGGTACTATTACATACTGAACATGAAGAACGAACTCTATTAATGTCTTTCAACAATGAATGCCAAAATACTAATTCTCTTGCCCTTCTCTTAGTGGATGATAAGCCTGGGTGACCACAATGCAAAATCTGAATATATTCTTGCTGTAAGGAAGCAGGAACAACAATTGAAGGACCTTTGAAAATAATGCCATCTTCCATCAACAATGCATCTCTGTAAGGAAAATACCCTTGCACCTCAGGTGATACACTTGATTGCTTTGATGGCCATCTGATATTGATGTAGTGATTAAGCTTTTGTGGAATTAGATCAGTCGTAGTGTGATCTCTCAACTCATCAAGTCTAGTGGTGGAAAAATTACACAATGAATTACATCAGTCAAACATCTCAGCATTAAGCTGTTGTGTTGTACTTCTAGGCAATCTGGATAAGGTATCAGCCAGATAGAGCAATACCTTTAGTGTAGACCATTTTGAAATTGTACTTTTGCAATCTGAGGAGCATTCTTTGTAGTCTTGCTGGAGTGGAATGCATAGACTTCTTTAGAATAGTAACTAGAGGTTGATGATCAGTTTCAATCTGAATAGCTCGATCATGAATATAATTGTGAAACCTGGAGCATGCGAATAGTATTGCCAAAAGTTCTTTCTCAATTTGAACATAATGCATCTCAGTTTGTGTTAGTGTCCTAGATGCATAGGCTACTGGTCTGCTCTCTAGAAGAATAACTGCACCAAGACCAAATTTTGAAGCATCACATGAAAGAACAACTGGTTTGTTCACATCATGGCACCTTAACATAGGTGGGGTGGCAATTTTCTGCTTAAGGTCATCAAATGTCTTCTGATGATATTCCAACCATGACCATACAACATTTTTGCATGTTAGCTCTCTCAAAGGCGCTGTCAGTTCACTGAAGTCTGGTATAAATTTGCCTAAATAATTGATCATGGCCAGAAAATGCTGTAAACCTTGCACATTGACTGGTGCTGATATCTCTAGAATAGCTATTTGTTTGGTCAGGTCAGGTCTCAAGCCTGTACTTGTAAACAAATGACCTACATACGTAACTTCTGTAAGTCTGAATTTCAACTTCAGAGGACTGAGCTTCAAGTTTACTCCACGTGCTCTGTCTAGAACTTTCTTGAGGTTTCTGTCATGTTCTGCTTTACCATTCCCTCCAACTAATAGATCGTCTACTATTATGGCACAAGGATAACCTAAAAAAAAATTGTTCCATTGTGTGCTGAAAGACTTCACTTGCAGAATGTATTCCAAATGGCATCCTTAAGAATTTGTATTTGCCAAACGGAGTACCAAAATTAGTTAGAAATGAGAATTTGTTATCAAGCATCACCTGACAAAATAAACTCTTTGCATCCAAAACAGAAAATACAGTGGCATTCATTATTAGAGCTACAACTTATTCAACTGTATACATTGGATAGTATGGTCTTTTTAATGCTTTGTTCAAATCTCTAGGGTCAATGCAAATTCTGATTTCATCTGCGCCTTTTTTGTGAGCCGCTGCTATGGACAACAACCACTCTGTTGGTTCTTTGACTGGAAAAATCACACCTTGCTGCACCATCTTATTCAACTGAGCTTTAACTTTATTTTGCATTGCTATCGGAACTCTTCTTTTTGGTCTGACTACTGGAGTGATCTTAGGGTCTAACTTCATGGAATACACAAATGGAAGTTTTTCCAATTTGTCATTGAAAATATTAGCATACTCTAAGAAAATAGCTTCAGAAAAATTGGAACCTGGAACTGTACTCACATAATGAACTTCTTTAGTAAAATAAAGCAGATTCATTCTCAAACTATCTTTGAGACCCAGTAAAGACTGCACTGGTCATCAGACTATGTAGAATAACAAGTTGTAACAGTTCTTGGTCAAATAACATGAAAATATTACTGAACCTTCGGTTTGAATTTCTTCACCACCATAAGCAACAAGTCTCACACTGCTGGTTACATTGACTTGTTCATTGATTCTCACTTTTGCAAATGTGTCTGCTGATATAACATTACTCTTTGAACCAGTGTCTACTTTGAGCTCTGTGGATTTTTCATTAATCTGAACCATACAAAACACTTCACTCCTTGTTAATAAGTTTACTGCTTCAACTCTTTCTCCAAACACTGATACACCATCTATATAGAAAGCTGACTGTTTTGGCTCTTCTTGATCAACGGGTCTATATTAGATAAACGAACGTTTATCTTACCGAACGATGACATTATCGAAAATCCCAGAACTCAAAATTGCAATTGTGGGGGGCTGCACCCCCCACACCCCCCGCTAAATATATATTCCAACTCCGATATCGCACTACAGTGAGGAAGGGGCAAATATTCCCATCTTCACTGAACTGCGATCTCACAATTCCGGCTTCGGGTTCCGGGATTTTCGCTCATGTTAGTGTTCGGTAATATAAACTTTCATTTATCTAATATAGACCCTTGATCGGGTCTATATTAGATGAACAAAAGTTTATCTTACCGAATGCTGACATTATCGAAAATCCCGGAACTCGAAACTGCAATTGGGGGGGCTGCGCCCCCCCCCACACCCCCCACTAAATTTTCGCTCATGTTAGCATTCGGTAAGATAAACTTTTGTTTATCTAATATAGACCCTTGATCAATCTGCTTTTTTGTGTGACCTTTCTTTACAATTGCTTGAGGCTTACTTGATTTGCAAAACTTTTGGAAATGTTTCCATTTTTTACACTTGTGACATTGCTGACCATATGCTAACACTTCTCTCTTTTAGACTCATGATTTACACAACAATTGTGACAGTTAACAATAAAACTAGATTTGGGTTTTGCTAACTCTCATTTGTGTTGCATTGAGCTGGTGGTGGAGCTTGCACTTTTTTTCTGGAACTTCTGGAAAGCTTTGTACCTTCTTTGGAAACCCTGTGGCTGCCACATACATAAGTCTGTTCCTGTTTGCCACATGTTGCATACTATCTACATTCACTCTGGAGTTCACTGAAACCAAGCTTTTGTCACTTGCAAGCATATTCGTCTTTATGTCACCTCATGGATCTGACAAATCTCTATTGCTTTGCTTAATGTCAAATCACTGTCACCTTCGAAATCTTGAAAATCTTTCTCATTGCAGCACTATTAATACCACACACGTCTGTCCTTTATTAACTCATCTTTTAAATCAGCAAATTGACACGTTTTAGCTCTGTTTCTTGTCAGTTATATAAGCTGCGAAAGTTCCCCTTGGTTTCTGATCTCTTGTGTAAAACAAATGCCTCTCTAACGTAACATTCGTCTGAGGGTTGCACATTTCTCTGTACTTACACTTCAAACACTTGTGGTCTTCCCTTGATTCAGCTTGCACAACAATATGGCGGTCTGCACCTTCAACTTCATACACTGCTGGTGCATATACAAATGAATGTTCCCTTTTTATGGCCTCTGATCCTGCTAGATTTGACAAAATGAATACCCTGGCACATGCATCGCTATCATTATAATCTGCTTGTATGAAAATATTGTACTCTTGTTCAAATATTCTCTAGTTTTCTGAAATATTCTGATCAAACACCAGTGGTTGGGGTTTTCAAAATTCATCTGCCATATTAACACATACCAATGAAGGGTTTTGCAAATAAACATAAATACACACACACACACACACACACACACACACACACACACACACATGCACAAGTAACTGGCATAAACACAACTTGCTCAATGCTTTTGTGCTCTGAACTTATACTTTCTCTCGTTGAGCTTATTGGAACTATGCGAATGAATAAACTTGTAGTACTTTTGAATAACTGAACTTTGCGAAATAAACTTCTCGGCCTTCTCGATGCTTTATTACACTTTGCGAAATAGCTTTTCAGATTTTTCGACACTTTACTGTGTTTTGCAAAATAGCTTTCTCAGACTTTATTTACGGAACTTTGCAGAATAGCTTTTCAGACTTTTTCATACTTTACTGAGCTTTGCAGAAAAGTTTCTCAGACTTTTCGATGGTTTACGGAATCTTTGATTAGTAAAGTCAGAAATGCTAAAGTTATTTATCACCACTCGCTATACTTTCAGAATTGGTAAAGGCAAAAATGTTAAAGTAATGTGTCATCACTTGTTAAATCATCACTTTAAGAAACATTTGAGAATTTTACGATGCAACTGAGTAATTCACAATCACTGTAATACTCTTGTAATCTTTTGCAAGAAACACCTTTTATCAATGCAAGAAACATATCAAGCAACTGTACAATGTGAATAAATTGAACTTCTGTTGCCCAAAATGCAATAGCTTTCTAAGTAGTTGCACCTTGCAAATGACTACATACAGCACACTGAAATGTCCCAAATTGGTGGTACCTTGCTAGGCAACTCTTTACAGTACAAGAAACATGCTGTAATGGTGGCACTTTGCAAATAGATGCACCCAGCACAAGAACTTTTCAAAATAGCTATGCTTTGACTGGATTGGATGAAATAGCTGCATTTTGCACACAATGAGTTCTTTGAAATACATGCACAGTAATAAGCACACACTGTAAGCACTTTTACACACTCTGAGATACTTCAAATAACTTTAGTTACGCCCTTCATAGTTATGCCCAAACAAAGCACCTTTCCCAAACACAAGCAGTTGCCTTGCTTTATTTTTGCTTACTGTGTCCTTTTCTCTTTTCTTACCATATTTGTTTTGCTCGTTTAAGCCCTTTTTTATGCCCAACATACTTCCTTGTGCTTGCTTTACTTTAGACAAGCCCAATTCTGCTTTAAACACACTTATTCTGCCTTAAACATGCTCGTTTTGTGTTTTACTGTCAACCATCTTGTCAAATACTTTTATCTTAAACATTTTCTTTAGTTAACAAACTTTTTTGTACTTTCCACTTGCCATAATGCAGTTTGTGCCCTTGTAATACCCCTTTTGCCTTCTCTTGCATCGAGTAAACAATTTGTATTATTTTTCATTACCTTTGATTCTTTCTGGTTATGTTTGTATTCTTTTCTCTCAGTTTTACCTTCACTGTCGTCTTTACATCTCATGGCTCCAAATATTCTTCTCTCTTCGATCCCAGTTCTAACAGCATCTCACTTTTGTGTTGGTACACAAATAAATGAGTCTTCATAGGTTCTGTTTAAGCAGCTTTATTCTATACAAACACATCACTATAGAGGCTTACTGATTATGTTCTATGTAAGTTATATACAAACTAACAACTGTGATCATACATGCTCAATCTCTGGCTGCTTCTACAAAATGGCACTAGGGATTGTACTTGTCTGGAATTTATATGTGCACGCACAGCCTCACGTGCTTCTTAAAGATATAGCACACACACGTTACACTCTGATCTACAAGTCTGATTGGGACTGGGGGAAAAAAGAGTTCCTGGAAACAGCCGATGAGCAGTGATCAGAGATAATCTGTAATATTCTTGCTGTGGTGATATCAAAATGACCAGAAAAGAACATACTGTCAAATAGATTTTGCTGCTGTCTGAACATGACACTCATTTCCCACCAAAGATAATTCAAACATGGTTCACTAGTGATAAGCAGCAGGAGAGTATGGAGGTCATCATATCAAATTCATCTAATATTTATAGGACTTGGGTTTGCTGGTTTTAAAGACAACAAAGATTCATGATTATGACGGTGGAGATACTGGAGGGTATAATAAGAGATGAAGGCATAATTGTTTTCCTGTGGAAGCAGTAAAGGAAAGAAACAGTCTTAAGTTTTTATATTTTGAAGGCGGAACTAATGGGCAGGTATATACTGAGAGGCAAGGGTAACTAGCTATTTTTCAAGGCCTGTTACTCCTGAAGCAAAAGGAAAGATGCATCAAATAAAATTCCTCTGCAGTAAGTTTTGGTGAAGAATAATGGTTCTTCTGGGGTTGTAATTCTAAAGAAAAAATGATACACCTTTAGATAAGATCTCTGTCAGAGAGAAGGTTCTGCATATTCAGGTTTCTTAACATGTATTTTTTTCATATTAAGCAAATTAAGCAAATGTAAGTGAAGAGTAGGGTGTACAATGATGATGTAAAATGAAAACAAAAGCTGGGTAGAAGAAGAAGACAAATTGATGCCTTCTTGAGTATTTCAGAGTACTATATTATCTGAATGAGAAGATATATATTACAGAAAACATACTAAAGGAGATGAGAGGGAGAAAGAAATACTCAAACATTAGGGACTGATGGTCATGGCAATCTAGGGTGAGACAAGGGTATAAAAATGAAGGATGACAAAGGAGTGCTGGGTGGGGATGGCTGCTCAGAGAAAGATGAAGGAATAAAACTGAAGAAAATGAGGGAGAGTCAATGATCAGTGGGTTTGGGAGATTGGTGGATAATCACAGGAAAAGAAAGAAATGTAGAGAAAAGAAAGCTGCACATAATAACCAGCTCCATATCCATTTGATAAGGTGAAGAATATTGCTATTTGGCTGTTATAATCCTAATTGAACCTAATGGGAAGTTTTGTAAAAAATGTTTTTCATAGATTGAAAAAAGATGAACTTGGATGCAGGTTCCTGTTCATAATCATAAGTCTGCATATCATTTGACAAATTAATGAAATTAAAGTGACAACCTAGGTATATCTATGCAGAGTAATGCCCTCCATATTTTTTGTCCTCAATTGTGAGTGGTATGTTTATATCAGTTTTTCTTGCATTTGATTTGTTTGTGCTGAACTTATAGGAGAAGTATCACATGCCAGTATGACTGATGCAGATTTAAAATGAAATCGAGCATGCTAATGGAGTCCATAACTCACTAGTCCTCAACCTACTATGAAAACAAACAGAAATAGACTACATTGAGCCAGATGGGAAGTACATTTTTTTGGGGATAGCAGGCAATGTTTATAAAACATAGACAAGATAGCCAAAGAAACATCAAAGTGAATGAAGGGGAACACTAAATAAGCATACAGTTTGCTATCTGTTTATTATCTTATAAATAATACAGATGATGCAGTTATTTATTATCCTTTTTTGTAAGACCCACTATAAACTATAGCCTCTTTTCAGAGGAGACAGTAGATTTGACCTAGTTAAATGCATTTCTCAGAGTCATGGAGTATACATGTTGATATTTTATAGCTTAACAATTCATAGTGTTAATTGCCTCTCTTGTTCTGTTGTGAAGACTGCTCGACTGCATTATGTCACTAACAATCCCCTTGGATAAAGACCCAAACAACTGACCTCCTGATTGTCTCAAATACTAGATATTCAAATATTTAGTCATAACTGCCTGTATAGCCTCTGAACTATACTGCAAATATAATACAGTAGAACCTCTGTAAGCTGACCACCAGATGGACTGTAACAAACTGGTCAACATACGGAGGTGGTCAACATAAGGAACTATACTGATGCATACATGTACTTTACTTTCTTGTACAGCTTTTATTAGAGAATATCATGCAAAATCATACATAATCAAAACACAGTCAAATCATACATACAGCATTATACAAAATCAATACATTGTATACAGTATGTTTTCTCATGGTTTAATCCTTTCTGAAAAAAAGAATTGCCCTGGGATTTATGAATGGCCATTTTCCATGCAGGAACAGTGTAGGAGCTCCTGCATGGAAAATGGCCGCCGAGCAATCCAAGAAAGTGCTGTTTTCATGTTAATGAGAGGCCCTACACTGTTCCTGCATGGAAAGCCATGTGGGATGCAAATCACCTCATTTGCTGGTAAAAAACATGCACATGAGGTGATTTTGTGATCTACGAAGTTGGCCGGACTCTGTACAGGAACAGTGTCAGAGCAGAAATGTATTCAGTTAGTAAGTGAATATATTTCTGCATCTGAGCAAACAGGCAGGATAGCTCATGGAAAGCATGTATTGTAGTCAAACACACATGCCAATGGCCAAATATAAGGCCATTGGCATTAATAATAGTTTATTTTTTTATGAAATTAAACTTTATTTTTTTAGCCGATCACAGCCATTTAAACTTAGGGCAGTGGTGCGCAAACAGGATTGTGCCGAATATAAAAAAAAAAAAAAATGAGAAAAGTCAATTTTAAGATAATTCTGCATTTTTCTGTTATAGTCAATGGAATGCAGAGTGTAAACAATAGGAGGGAGCTCTGGTTGTCAAGGGGAAAGGGTCAATCTAAGTGCAGTAACTAAGGACTTACACACTGGGGTATTCAAAGAGGGGAGTTATACTGAATTACAGATTTCCTCAAAGTGTCAGCTTGTACCAAACCGTGTAGGTGCAGTAATACAACAGTGTAAGTATAAGAGCTGAATGACTTCATAAGGGGGTGTGTCATGCTTGCTGTAAAGTCATTGGAGCTCTGTGGCCTGTGTTTGCCCTTAGCTAAGCACAGCTAAGGAAGGGTGTGTGTCTGAGGCTGTATTGTCTTATTCCATGAAATGCAGAGTGTGTTCATGTCCAGGGAGGGCCATTTCTGCTTAAAAGTGCTTACATTAGCTAAACGGGTCTGCTCGGCATGCAACGGGCCTAACAAAAAAAAAAAACAGGAAATAGCAGAACTGTACATTTGAGCACCGAGTATGTGCAGCGTGCCTTGGGGCTTAAATAGGGAGGAAGTGGGAAGGGGAAACAGCAGTAGGAAGGCAATCAAGAAGAACTAGCATAGCTGGCAGGTGGAATGTATCACAATCAGCCAATTACACATGCAGCAGCCAAGCACACTAATATAAACTATACAAACACCCTACAGACTGTTTTTTCCCACAAACTCTACACCACCAGTGTACACAGAAGGGGGATTTTTAACTGGCAAACATAACTAAATATGTTAGAGGCTGCTGCTGCTTTACTCCATCAATATGTACTACAGACTGAGGGTGGTGAGGAGGAGAATGCTGATAACCATCCCACAGTGAGGAGGAGGAGAAGAGTATACAGACCCAGGGTAACCTACCAGGGCCTACATGATCTGGAGATAGTAGAGTGCAACAAATCATTGAGCTGTGCCGGCCACACCTTACACACATAACTAATAGAGGGAACCCATCCCAGTGGATACCAATGTATGTCTAGGCTTAAGAATACTAGCCACAGGTACCCTCCAAAGTCCAGCTGGGGATATCATGGGGGTCTCACAGGCATCAGCATCCAGGGTACTCCACCAGTTCCTGAATGCCATGACACAACATGCCAATGAGCACATATATTTCCCCACTGCTTGCGAGGTGCTGACTACACGTATGCATCTCTTCCACTGTATAGCAGAATACCCTGAGGTAGTTTGTGCTATAAACTGCAAACACATCCACATCAAAGCACCACCTGGTGAGAGAGGCAGGGTCTACATAAACTAAAAGGGCTTCCCCTCCATCAACTGCCAGGTTCTGTGGGCATTATCATGAATGTGTGTGCTGGCAGCCGAGGAAGCTATCATGTCTCCCACATCTGACATTGCTCACAGCTGTATCAGGCATTTGTCAGGGGGGAGATCCCATATGGCCATCTAGTGCACTGGAGCTGTGGCTGATGACACCCATCAGAAATGCATACACACCTGAAAAACAACACCATAATGAGGCACAAGCACAAACCAGGATCATTGTAGATGGTGTGTTTGGGATGCTCAAGTCATGGTTCCGCTGCCTTGATATATCCAGTGGAGCCTTGCATTACTCTCCAGCTACATGTACACAAATGTTCAGAGTATGTGCCATGCTACACAATATGATCCTGTGAAAACAGCTGCAGCAAGAACAGCACGGGACAGGGCCACACAGCCCCCCACCATTGCCAAGGCCAGCACAGGCACAGAGGGACTCGGAGGAGGAACATCCTCAACCTGCCCCTGTAAGCAGAAGGAGGCATGCACAATATGCCCAGGCCTTGGCAAAGAGGCAATGCATAGCACACACACTGACACTGTAGGGACCCAGGGACTGATACCTCTCTCCAACTTGCACATACAGTAAAAGGGATGCCAAACATGACACTACCTGAGCTTTACCATGTACAGGGAGTGTACTAGGTGCATCTAACATAGTCAGCCCTCCAGCACTGTCCTCAATACTGGCCCAGCAACAAGGTAAGTGAATCTTCCTATCAATTACTGAATGGAGTAGTATGTTCTGCTAGTTGTATGCATGTATGGTGTGGATGCAAGCATGCAAGGGAATTGGGTGGCTGAATGGGATAGCAGCAGACAGCTATATGGGAACCAAAAAACTGTTGGTGTCAATAGGTCACACATATGGATTTCAGTCAGGGCCACATATCTACCACCAGCCTCACCCAGCAGGACAGATGTAGATGACCACGAAGAAAGGTGGGGCTAAGGCCGCCAAATGATGGCAATGGTGAACAGCCCCCCACCAGACCTAAGCAGACATACTACAACAGGTCTGGCAGTTGCACTCCAGTTCTGAAGGGTAAGAAGTCTGAAACTGAAATATATGCTATTAAGATCTAACATGTGTGCTCTACTTATACACCTCCTGTCTGCATGATAGGTCACAATACAATATGAAATGAAAGCCAACAGAGTAACCAAAATACCAGTACAGTCATTTCAAATGTTAAAGTTTATTTATTTATTTATTTATTTATTTAACATTTCTTGACCGGGAAAGTCCAACTAGGTTCCACAGATCCTGTTTTCAGCAGAGGCCCGGGGAGAAATGCTCCAGAAGCATGTCTTTAGAATGTGGGAGGAAACCAAAGTACCCGGAGGAAACCCATGCAAACGCAGGGAGAACATGCAAACTTCACACAGCTGAGAATCAAACCGGAGAACCTCTTGCTGTGAGGTGACAGCATTAACTGCTGCACCACTGCGCCGCCCAAAGTCTAAAGTCTAAAGTCTGCAGGTGTGCACCCCCCCTACAATCCCATGTAGAAATGCAGTAATAGATGGTCTGCAGCACTCTCAAATGGTTTACAGTCCTCTGGCAAAGGCCCATGCCTCACCCATAGCACCAATGTATGGAATGTCAGGGGGTCCCAACTAACAACCTAACAGTAAACAGAAAACAAATGCAAGGCCATGTTAACAAATGTCAGTAGCATGCCTCCTCATGTCCTACTGCAAGGACTGTGGATCAGGCCATAAATATTACTGGGATAAAGGCCCAACTATAAGGATACCTCTGAGATATTGGGAGGAGAGAATAACGGGAGGGGGAGGGTGTAGAAACATGGATGTCATGGAGTGTGTGAAGTCTGAAACTCTAATGTCCACCCTTACTACTCCCGACTGCAAACCCATGAATGAATAGCCACAAAACCTCTTGTAAACCACAATGTGAAGGTAAACTGATGAAATATATGAGTCCTGCCTCTGGATAACCTGGGGGTATCTGTACAGCTGAGAGGTATGGTCCCAGCAGGATATGGCCTTTCCGTGAAGTTGAGAAAAGCACAAGCAGGGTAGCCCCAGCCAGCATACTAACAAGGTGCTGCACCATTTACACAGATCCAGCAATCTATTGTCTGTAGCTACCCCTCCACAATGGCAGGTGTGTGCCAGAATGTGTACTCTATATGCCTCAGAATATTGGTCTAAGCTTCATTCATCTTGTATTTCCCGGTAAATAACTGTGAGCAAAGAATGATAACTGTCAGTAGTTGATGACATGACACATCACAATGTAAAACAGTACATATGTCAGAATATCTATGCTACAACCAAACATGTCACACAAGCAGCACAGACAGCAATATTTACAGTATCCCCTGTATGTTAAGCCCATTGTGTCTCCATACTGGCAACCTATCTACAGATATCCTGCAGAAACAGTTTGTTAGGTGTAGCTGTAGCACACAAAACCCTGAACTGGAGTCCAACCCTCCCTGGAATGGATGCACACACTCAATATAGAAGGTCATACTGGGCATGCTCCTACACATAGAGAAATGAAGCCTATGTTTCACAACACAGTGGACTACAGGTATCGGTTATTCACAGCGGAATGTGCACACACACCAAATTGTACACCATTGATACTTCACACACATTGGATAGGAATACACACACATATCTAAGGTGAGCATAATATAATATGTCAAACATACACACAGATAAGTGGGAAAGAGAAAGACAGACAGCGATAGAGAGAATCCCATTATGATGCCTGTCCCACACACTGCACATCCCATTGTCCTATATCACATGATGTGCTGATGTCATTCACTGTAGAAATACCTCTGGTTAGCCCTAAGCCATATAGTGTCAGCGGTGCTTGTGATAACTGTGTAACACTACATTACAAATAGGTATCCATGTAACAGTTGTAATCTCAGTCCTGTCAAATGTAAAGTTTTGTGTGAGTGTCTGTTTCTAGATGAATGTGGCTGAGGCCATTTACACTCACTAAATCTCCCGTACCCCTCCTTCAGCACTGCTGCTGATGTCACTCACCTTCAAAGATATCTTTGGACAACTGCCCAGCATATAAGCTCTGTGCTTGTGATAACTATGTAATATGATAATGTAGCAAACTAGTTAGGTAGGAGTTCCAATCCTGATCCTGGCAACTGTATAATTGTGAGTGTTTGTGTGAGAGAGTGTGTGTATCCTTGTCGAGACCTGATTTTGTGGTCATTCACACTTACAACACTTCCCTTACCCCTCCTTTAGCACTGCTGCTGATGTGACTCACCTTCAAAGATACCTTTGTACAGCTCTCCAACATATAAGCTCTGTGGTGCTTGCAATAACTGTGTAATATGATAGTGTAGCAAACTAGTTAGGTAGGAGTTCCAGTCCTGATCCTGGCAACTGTGTAAATGTGAGATAGTGTGTGTATATTTGTAGAAACCTGATTTTGTGGTCATTCACACTTACAACACTTCCCTTACCCCTCCTTTAGCACTGCTGCTAATGTCACTCACCTTCAAATATACCTTTGTACAGTTATCTAGCATATAAGTTCCATGGTGCTTGCAATAACTGCATGATACAATACTGTAGCAAACTAGTTAGGTAGGAGTTCCGATCCCAATAAATGTGAGTGCTTGTGTGAGAGTGCATGTATCTTTGTAGTAACCTGATTTTGTGGTCATTCACACTTACAACACTTCCCTTACCCCTCCTTTAGCACTGCTGCTGATGTCACTCACCTTCAAAGATACCTTTGCACAGTTCTTCACCATGTGAGTTCCATGGTATGTGCGATAAATGTGAAACAATGTAGTAGCTATAATTACATAGGTATGGATTTGAATCTCATCCCTGGAAAGTGTTTTTGTGTGCACATATGTATGTCCATATCTTAAAGACTTTTGGCCCCATTTACACCCAGTACACATCTCAGTGCCTGACGTTAGCAGTCCTGCAGATATCATCCACCTTAGAAGTGCCTGTTGCCAACCCTAAACCATGTAAGGTCAGTGGTGCATGTGGTAAATGTGTAACATAATGGTCCAAAAAGATAGAGGTTTAAACCTCACCACTAGCAAATGTGTGTGTAGGGTAAAATATTTTATGAAATCTCTCACCCACTACATTGCCCAATGCCAGAATTTACAAGGGCTGGTGATGTTCCTCACCTTAGAAGTACCTTGGGACAACATCCATCCTATAACCTCCGTGGCACTTGTGACAAATGTGGTACACTGTAGTAGTAATAACTACATAGATATGGGTTGAAATCTCATCCCTGTCAAGTGTTTGTGTGTGTACATATGTATGTCTGTATCTCAAAGATTTTGTCTCCATTTACACCCAGTACACATCTCAGTGCCTGACTTTAGCAGTCCTGCAGATATCATCCATCTTAGAAGTAAATGTGTAACCATAATAGTCCAAAAAGATAGTTAGAAAGAGGTTTGAACCTCACCCCTGGCAAATGTATGTGTAGGGTAAAATGTGTTTTGGAATCCCTCACCCACTACATCACCCAATGTCAGTATTTACAAGGGCTGGTGATGTTCCTCACCTTAGAAGTACCTTGGGACAACATTCATTCTATAAGCGCCTTGGCGCGTGTGATAAATGTTGTCCACTGTCGTAGCAATGCATAGCTAGGCAGGGGTTTGAAATTCAGTACTGGCAAGTGTGTGTGTGTTTGTGTGTGTGTGTGTGTGTGTGTGTGTGTGTGTGTGTGTGTGTGTGTGTGTGTGTGTGTGTGTGTGTGTGTGTGTGTGTCTGTCTGTCTGTCATCAGTATCCTGTGTGGGGGGTCAGTGTGGTTATGTAATAACAGGATCCAGTGGGGGGTGGGTTTTGCTAAATTATTATGGTGAGGACCTAGTATATGTCACAATGTCCACATTCCAAGGCCAACAGTTGTTAAACACTGTCGCGGTTGGTGTAGACAATCCACAGCCCCAAATGTGACAGTATGGATTAGTGAAAAATATAGGCAATCCTTCTATTACTCAGGGACCACTCTCCACCCACATATCATACACAAACACACTTGCCTAGGAATAACCACTATATTGGTAGTTTCCCTGCAAATTGCCTCACAGATAGTACCCATGGTATGATTGCATTGGACTACATGCCTGCTGACCACAACAATGCCACTGATATCAGAATGTACTTTGATGTGTTATATCTCCTGACTGAGTGTGTGTTATCCAGCAAGTAAAAGGACATGGCACCCTGTTCCATTCCCTCAGTAGCTCAGTCAATATGTACAGTGGCCCTTTTGCCATGTTCCCCTCTGGATGCCTGCAACAACTATAGAGTCTGAAAATGTACCCCACAAAGGGAATACCATGCTTTATAGACATGCTCTGTGTGGACAGATGCCACTAACTCCACTGAATACCCATATCATACTGTCAGTGTAGGTTCAATCACTACCTCAGTTACATAGCTAGATCTCACCAAATGAGGTCAGGAATGCTACATCAGAAGATACCAATCTGTCCACACAACATGCCCCAGAGGCCTCAAGCACACACATGTCAAAGAACATGCATGTGGGACATGTGCACAACCCAGACACTGTCCATGTTATGGAATATAGATCACAAACATGGGAAGTAGTGCACATCACTGCCACCCACAATAGAAACCTGGATGAGGGAATACAATATCCACTCCTGGGGACCACTCCAGTGACTAGACTCCTGAGCCACACTGGGGACTATTGTCATGTGGCCTAATGCCAAGGTATTCCCTTGGGCTAGCCTTGTAGAGCCTTTAGGCACATTCACCTACTGCACACCTATGAAGCAATGAACCTATGGATCTCAGTACTGGCAAATGCGTGTGTGTGTGTGTGTGTGTGTGTGTGTGTGTGTGTGTGTGTGTGTGTGTGTGTGTGTGTGTGTGTGTGTGTGTGTGTGTGTGTGTGTGTGTGTGTGTGTGTGTGTGTGTGAATAGTAATTCCAGTGTGTTTGGTTGATGAATATCCCCTGTGGCTGTGGTTATTAACAATCAGAGGTGTGCCCAAACCAGAATGTGTACCATTCTCCATTCTACAACAGATGTTGTACATCAACATGTACCTATGTATAACCCTCAGCGCTACAATCTGTGAGGCATATGCAACCATTGTGTTACAGACCGGGAATTACCATGCACATACTGTACCATGCCTATGACATGGTGGATGTGTTACCACACTGCCATACCCTGTGGCCTTGCTGCAGGGCCACATCCTGGTGGCACACAGATGCCTAGAATGGAAATGGGATATAGCATGTGAGAACACATTCATTCAGTACTTCACTTGTGGGGAGAGAGAGGGGTAAAGCTGGGAGTGAATGTGTTGCCAAGACTGTGGCCAATATCTGTTGTCTCAGGATAGGTATTAGCTTTGTGCAGTAACTTGCAGCACTTGTGTTTAATGCTGTGGAGGTTGTTGATGTAACTATCAAGGCTGTTGTGACTGTCTTCAGTGTCTGCTGCATCTCTGCTACCATAGATGCCTGTCGGGGACTCCATGAGTGATCCAAAGCTGTGTTTGAGGCTAATAAGGGAGTTCAACAGTCATGGGATAACACCTTTCCCTGCAACAGTGTCCTCCTTCTGATGTACACTTCAATAATGGCAGGGGACCATCACATTGTCTTCCAGTGTTTGGAGAACAGTGTTTGGGTTTTGTTGGCTCTGGCTAGTACCATGCATTCACGTACTTGTTTGTACAGTGCCTATGTGCATGGGTGCAGTGAAGACATTCACCCCTGTTTTCATGGCTGCAAAGTCAGCTTTGGAGAGTTTTGCCAGGTGGCTATCTTTGTGGAGGATGTGTCTGACATGCTGAGTTCCATGTTGATTACAGCCTGTGTGAATCTCACCATGCAGGGATTGACATCTGGGGATGAGCAATGGTCCCATATTTAAGTGGTCAACACAGGTCAAGGTTGTTGCATCCTCTACCAGGGGTCAGTATGAGCTGGTCTAGGGCAATGGAAATGATGAATCCCAGAAATGTTGGGCCACTGTACTGGTGATTGGCTACATTCCCCAGGTGATGAAGGGGTAGTTAAAGACTCGTACTATGTCACTGTTGCATTGGACCATAAGAGATGGCAGGGTGTTGAGGAATGTGCATTGACAGTCTAGGGACATAGATGTGGACCCATAGCAGGCTATGGTCTAGATAGCACTATTACCCCAAGGCATTTATACCGGAAGTATCTCCAATGCATCATGATGGGATGCTAGTCTGAAGGTGTTCCTATCCATAAAGAATATGGAGACAACACCACCTGTGGAGGAGTGATGTGGTTCATGTTTAGGGACCGACAGCTGTGGAATGCGTCATAGCCTGATACTGCAGGTCTGCTGTCTGCTGCTGTGAACCACTTCTCCATTATAACAGACATGCGTCCTCCACTCCAACAGCTGCTATGAGTAACTGCATCCTGACAGTTAGATATCTACAGTTGAGCAGCATGGCCCTCAGACTGTATACATGTGTAGCTGTTATGGTGGTAATAACATTAGGAACACTGCCTAATAAGGCACCATAGGGGTGGCAAGTCTCATTGCCAGTAACTGGCAACCCAGCAGTGACAGATGTAGGACATCCATGGTAGTAATTGGGTTCTGGGAATCATGCCATCCTGAGCAGAGAGATCCTGGATCTCCTGAGAATGACACATAACAGGTAAGCCAATGTTGCAGTCAACCATCTGCTGATAGTACCGCAGCATCATTCTGGGTGACAGCAGTACACTGTCCAGGGCTACTGTCACACCTGCCTGAACCACATAATCAGAGAGTTCAACCATGTCTCCTATCATATAGTCCAGGGAGGTGTGTCCCAATTCATTCACACCCACATGGAGATGGAGTGATACTCATAGTTGTTGTGGAGTGACATGACTGGCTGTGTCATGTGTTAGATTCTGGCATGTGATTGATATTTGGCTGTTACCTGCTCCATATTCAACCTAGTGAGTCGGATGTGTGTCCCTCAGAATTGAATTACTCATGATCATTGTATTGTGCAAGGTGGTTAGCCTTAGGGGCTTAGGTTGTGGGCACACTGTTTCGGTTAAATATGTGTCCCTTGGCATGTGCCATGTCGCAGTGTCTGAGTGGATGTCTGCCTTGCTGGTCTGTGCTGTTTGGGTAGATGTTCATTGAGTGCCTTTGGGAAGGTGAATGTGTGGCTTTTCACTGTATGTCATGGGTGTCAAAGTGGGTGTCATGGTGAACTATGTCTTACACATGGTGTGGTGCAGGTGTTGATCTAATCCTATTGACCTGCTAGTCCATTCTTTGCTGGAGAGTGCATATGCCCACATTGGGTGATATATGGGTAACCCTCACAGGTCTGAGTGTTTGGAGTTTAGAGAGGAGGGTTGTCTGTGTACATGCGGCAGTTGCAACAGTGCCCCAGAATGGACATGTGCAGCAGGTCAATGGGTGAAAGCACAGGTAATGGCCCTTCAAACATGCCAGGATGGGTGGACCTAACTAGTAAGTACTAGGGCAACATCTGTGATGAACGACTACTGCTGATGGCTCACAGGTGTGTCACACTTCATGATACAATAACCTGGTGAAGTGCCAAGCTGTAATGCTAGTTGAAGTGCAAGACAGAAAGAACTAGCATGATGTATGGGTGGAACAGAAGGCAGACTGTCTGCTGCTTGTAATACTTTACCACAGCTGTGCATTTATCAGCAGTTTTGGTCAGGTGAAAGTTCAGTAAGCTCTGTAGCATGTGAGGTAACTGTGTAACACTATAGTAGACATACCTAGATTGACAAGAGTTATAATACCAATACTGGCAGATGTGTGTGTGTGTGTGTGTGTGTGTGTGTGTGTGTGTGTGTGTGTGTGTGTGTGTGTGTGTGCGTGCGTGTGTGTGTGTGTGTGTGTGTGTGTGTGTGTGTGTGTGTGAATTATGTACTATCTGGCTCATATGATTTTTGACCTGTGTACTACCCTTTACACTTCCCTTCACTCCAGTTTAGTAGACCTGTTGATGTCATCCACCTTAGAAGTACCTTCGGAAGAGGTGCAAATTTATAAGCTCTGTGATGTATCTGACAACTGCGTAGCACTATAGTAGGAATCCCTAGACAGGCAGAAGTTCTAATACTAATGCTGGCAACTGTTTGTATGTGTGAGGATCATATCATGTGCAGATTATACCATACACGGCTGGTGACCACCTCCCACTAACATTACTTTATATAGTGTGGTGACAGCGTCTGCCTCACATACAGCAGGTTAAACCATTGTACAGTCCTCTGTACAGATGTGTCTGGAATATCCATGTATTTGAAACCTATATGTGGTCGGAAGTGGTCTGTGTGCCTTAATAATGCCCATGTATGTGATATTATAGCCAAATAGGCCACAGTGAGTGTACTGACACATATGGCAGCATAAAGTATCATACCTGACTGAAACATCATGCTGATAGGATGTCTGCAGCCCTCACAGGTGGCCTGCCTTGAAGGTGCAATACATGAGTACAGATACATGGTTTTACAAGTGAACTGTACATGTTATGGGTCACATTAAAGGCTGGACAAGGTGTGAACTGTCATATTGTGGTCCTAATTAGTATGTAACAGGAACACCTTGCACCTTAAGAGGGGTGTACACATTTTATATCCACTATATAAAAGTAATGTGGCACACATGACCTTACCTTAGGAAGTCTGTCCAGCACAATTTGCTGGCCTCTGTCCAGATGTCTTGTCACTGACAAGTTGTAAGGTATGCTACAGGAATGTTGAATTCACATCAGATAGGCCCCAGTGGTGACCACTGTGATGCAATACAGTTAACCCCAGCACAAGTGAACATGCACAACAAGCAATATAGCTATCACATAAAGCAATATAGCTATTACTGATGGTTGTGTACATGGTAAATTGCATGCGCTTCACATGCCTGGGGTATTACCAGGCAACAACAGAACAATGTAATACCCACCAGCTTCAGGCTGCTGTCCCATATGCTGACCAGAGGGCCCTAGGCAGTTGTGAGAGATAGTTATTGTCAGCAGACACACATGTGGCCTTGGCATAGGATGGATGCAACATGTCTGCATATCTACAGTACTAACCGCAATAATACACAATGTCCTGTCCTCACCATAGATGTGCACCTCTGTGCATTAGAAAACCCAATCCACAACTGCAATCGGACCTGACACATGCATATAGATACAATACAGATATATGTATGTATGATACATTAGTGTACTAATCCCCACTGGGCCCTTGCCTGCATGCTCCTCATCCAGTGTTTGTGTGCAACCCACCTCCACAATGCTTCCCTTAGTGTCATGGCTTGTGCATTCGGCGTGTGGCACAAGTGTGGTCAGGAGCTCCTTGGTGGGTGTCAGTGGGGACTGGATGCCTGGGACTCTATCTGTGTCTAACCAGTTCCTTGCTACAGCAGCAGCCCATTGATGGGCATGGCATTTGATGTTGGTGGCCCGATGCTGCACATGCATGTAAGTTCTTCTGCGCAGGCCAGCATCATTTATCCTGTGGACCACACTGTTCCACAGGGCAGTCCTCTCCCGCACATCTTCTGTTCTCCGTTCACATAACAGGACATAATGTCCAATCACATATTGGGTGATGATCTTTGTTTCCCCAACAGAAAATGTTGGTAGGTGAGCATTCTACATGTTACCTGGAAGACATAAACAGGAAAAGGTCACAGGACCTCATATGGTTGTCAAAATGCTCATCAACAGTGGATATTACTTGCAAATAATCTAGACTACATCGGAATTCTCTAAGCTATCATGGCTATAGCAGCTTGCATTACACGCCTGTCCTTAAGCTATCTTATTCCCCCCAATGTTGGACACTTGATTGTATAATCCTGCATCCTCCATTCATTTCTGTGTAGACAGTTGACAGTGGTCATCTTCCAAGTGGATGGTGTGTGTATGGTGGCAGGTCTGTGTTTGACTGTGGTGTGTGGTGGAGCTCTGAGAACATGCCTGAGTTCATGTAGGAGGCAGACACTGATGTTATTATGTCCCATGGAGATATGCTGTTGTTGCCATCAGTAGGCAACATGTACATATTACAAGTTCATGTAGAAGGCAAACACTGATGTTATTATGCCCCATGGAGATATGCTGTTGTTGCCATCAGTAGGCAATATGTACATGCTGAAGATGCAAAAACCAAACGGCTGCAAGTACACTGAGGTGCCCAAAACACACAACAACAGCAAAAGTAAATTAAGGCACCAAAGTTTCACACTGGAAATCAGTCACTGTACTTTATTGCAGAAGACAAACGGTAAGCGCTTTCACAACTTAATGTTGCTTCATCAGACCACATCACTACAACTGATGCTTGGTTAAATACTAGGACAATTAGTATGACATCACAATTTAAAGAGATATTACTCCACTAACATAAGAACATATATCAATATCCATAAGAAAAATGCATAAAATATATAGGAAGGTGTGTATTTACACACAATAATATTTAAAAACAATAATATTTAAAAAAAGGGGGGGTGTCATCCCTGATGGTTATTAAAATATATATATATATGTACATATACACACACATATAACCATAATAGTACAATGAAAAATATATATATATATAAAAAAAACCTCATGTTTTAGTGATTAAGGCGCCTGGCCTTAAGGTAAGGAACTAATGAGGTGCAGCCATTCAAACCAGGATATCTATCTGCTTGTAATTTAGTGATCCATTGTTGTTCTAATTCTTCAGTGTGGTTTTCTACATCACCACCTCTGTTTGTCCTTACAATTTGTTGTAAGATTAAAAATGTAAAACAATGGCTACTGTCTGTATTCAGGACATGATTAGCTAGAGCATTTGATTGCTTCTGGTTCCGTATGTCCCTTATATGTTCTAACATTCTTTCTTTAAAGCTCCTATTTGTTTTGCCTACATAATAGGCATCGCATGCTTGGCAAAAACAAAAATAAACATCAACACTTTTACAATCATAATAATTCTTCGTATAAAGTTTAAAACATTTCACAGGATGAATGTACTCATTTTTAATGTAGACATGCTGACAAGCAGCACAATTCCTGCACGGGAAGGTGCCCTGTCTGTTTGAGAGATTTTTTCTAAAAGACTGATGTTCTTTATTACAGAGCTGCTGCTTTAAAGACACATTATTTCTAAAACTGAAGTTTGGGGTGTCACCAACTGTGGAAACCAGACCTGGTATTTCATGTAATAAGTGCCAGTTCTTTTTAATAATTTCCGTATACTTATTGATGTCACTTGCAAATCTAAAAACTATTCTAAACTTATTTCTATCAATACTTGTATCATAAGGTATACTTGTATCAGCACTATAAGAGCTCATGTATGGTTTACATCTTGTAGATCTCAATTTCCATGCATCTGCTATCACTCTAGTGATTTCTGAGCTAGAATAGCCTCTTGTTTGAAATTCGTCTTGTAACTTATTTAAAGCAACTACTGCCTCTTCATCATTATTATGTAGGTGTAGGGTTCTATAGACTTGTCCTTTGAGGACATTTCTAGGTATGTGTCTCGGGTGCATGCTTGACCTGTGCAGACAGGCATTGGTTCTTATAGGTTTGTGATAAATACTGGTTCTTATCTGCTTTAAATCAGTAAGGGTGACACTCACATCCAAGAAATCAACACATGTATCAGAAAAAGTAAAAGTAAACTTCAAAAAGTCTGTAGTACTATGCAGGTAATCAATGAAATTACTTATATTTTCACCATGCCCTTTCCACAAGACAAAAACATCATCCACGAAATGGACATACCAGAGAATGTAGCCAAAAAATGGGTTAACATCTGACAAAACATACTGTTCTTCCCATTGTACTAGTGATAGATTGGCGTAGCTATTTGCACAATAAGGGTTTGTCTTTTATACCTGCCAAGAAGGTAGATTTAACTGAAATGCTAACAGACTTGAAATTGCTTGGTAGGAATTTATCATTAAAATGCATGTTTCGTAATAATGAAAATGTCAATGTAAATATATACAAGAAACCTAGCACTTTTGTACCTCCCACCCCTTCAGGCATACAAAGATTTTTGAAAATGCTGGAATAGAAAAAAATAGCATAGTAAACACTTTATTTCCGCTTTCGTCAACAGACTTCATCAGAATGACACAAATTAAAAAAACACCCATTATATACTCTCTGATTCCTAACCAATAAAACAATTAAAACAATTAATTGATAAATACAATTAATTACACAACTTAATCAATCAATTAACCAATCCACTCAAAATCTAAAAATGTATATATATATAAATTTGTATATAAATTGTTAAAAATGTTTATGACTATCAATAATTCAACGTCAATTAAAAAAAGAGAGAAAAGCAAACCTATTGATTCTTTGTCAATATTTAAGCGAGACCCTTTCAAAAAACATTTTATATTAATGGTCTCATTTAGACCTGGGGGCTTGTCAGCTTTTAATCTAACTTGCCAAAGTGTTTCCCTTTGTTCTACGAAATTTTTTATAATCACCACCCCTTAAATCAGATCTAACAACCTCTACCACTGAAAATACAAATTTTTTAAAATTTTTACAAATGACAGAGTGTCTAAATAACACACTATTAACATCTTTACTCTTAATGTTGTAAATGTGTTCCCGAATACGAACATTAAGACTTCGGGTGGTCATACCAACGTAGAACCCAGGGCAGGAACTACACAAGGCAATATACACTACCCCCTCGGTGTGACAATTAACAAATTCTGGCACCATAAAAGTTTGGTCCAAGGTGTCTATAACCACAAAGGGACCTATAGAAATGTATCTGCACATGTTACAATTATTGCATGCAAACATACCCTTGCTTACAATATTTCTATTTTTCAAAGAACCTTTATCAAATTCCAGAGCTTTTTTAATATTATATACATTCCTGTACACAAAGTTAGGTCTATTGCCTAAAACTCGAAAAATATCGGAATTTCCCTCAATAATTTTCCAGTTATTCAATAAAATTCTTCAAATTTTATCCCCATCTATACTCATTTCCAAAGAACAAACTAAATTGTCACATTTCACATTCTTAGCATGTTTGTTATTATACAAATTTTGAAAACCAGAATCTGGAATATTTAATAATGCTGGATAAAACGAATGACGTTTACCTAACACCTCACTTATAATATTATCCAAGAGTTCTGCTGGATAGCCTCTCTGAAGGAACACATTTTTAATAAACTCAATCTCCAAAACAAGATCCCTATCATCTGAGGTCATCCGACATGCCCTAATGACCTGTCCTTTGGATATTAATTATCATGTATTTGGGGTGTGCACTTGAATAATGGACGTAACTGTTAAGTAAATGTCTTTTTTCGATATATTTTACTTTTGAATTTCCCATCCGAAAAATCCCACAAGACACAAATATCCAAAAAATTAATCTTGAGACCAACATCTCCTAAAGTAAATTTCAAAAAACAATCCAACTTATTAATTTCAGAAAGAAAATAATCAACAGATGTTTTATTCCCTTCAATAATAAAAATCAAATCATCAACAAATCTCTGATAAAATAAAATATTAAACTGATGTACTAAATGCCTTAAAAAAGTAGATTCCCACCAGATCATAACAATATTTGCATAAGAGGGAGCAGCAGAAGACCCCATAGCTACCTCTCTTTGCCGATAAAATTTATCTTTAAAAATAAAATAGTTGTTTTGTAGTATGATCTCTATGAACCTGCAAATGGGAGAGATTTGTCCAACTGAATGTTGCCCATTTTGTGTTAATACTGTACGAACAGCTTCGACCCCCTCATCATGTGGGATACATGTAAACAAAGAAGTTACATCCAAAGTAAAAAGCAGATGTTTATTTGGATCAAAAATTGTTTTGGCAGTAAAGGAATTAAATTTGGTTAAAAAATGCCATGAATCCTGAAGGAAGCTTTCCTGTTTCGAAATTATAGGACCAAGGGTGGCATCAACAATCAGGGAGATTCCCTCAGTGACGGAGTTGGGTGCTGACACTATTGGCCTAAAAGGAGGCTCAAAGGTGCTCTTATGGGTTTTCGGAATCCCAAATAAGATGCCAATCCTGGGATTCTTAATAACACAAAACTCATAGACATCCAAATCAATCTCATTACACATTAAAAGCTTCATAAAGAAAGAATGGATTAAACGTTGTCTCCTCTTGATGTCATAAAGGGCAATGACCCCATATTCATCCTCATTCCCTAATAGTTGTAACATTTTTAAGAAATACATCCTGCTTCATTATGACTATTGCCACCCTTGTGACTTTTCATAAATCTAATGTCGCCATTTTTCTGGCATAACTCCCTAAATGCTTTTCTGTCGTTGTAACTTAAATTATATTGCGTTTTACCTCTATTTAAAAATATTCCTTCAACTTCTCTAATGCATGCTTCTTCAAACACTTTAATAGTATTACTAAGAGTGGGGTTATAATCTGAAGGCTTTCTAAGCGGTTTCTTAGTAACTGGAATATCACTCAAAATATAACTCAAGTTCATTTTCCTAGTGAACTTTTTAATGTCCACAATAGTTCTACACAAATCTGCCTTCCCAGTGGGCACAAAATTCAAGCCTAAACATAATAACCTAAGTTCACAGGGTGTAAAAATATGCTCTGTTAGATTAATAATGTCCAAATTGTCATTCAATACAGTTAATTCTCGTCTCCCGAGGAGTTCGAGTTCAGAAAAGTCCGGCTTCTCGTGAAGACGGTTTTCTTCGGCTGTAAGCATTTCTTCCCTAAAAAACCATTAACATTGGTAACATTGTTAGACACACCATTTGAAACAATAGAAGGTTCTTTATCAGTCCCAGTTGTGTCAACAATTTCATCCAAGGTATTTAAATCACGTATGAAACAAAAACAGCATATTCCCATTTTGTTTCAAACAACAGGGACTATAACAATAAACAACAAAGTCATCAAGGGTTTAATAGGCGACACTATAGTTCCGTGGTTGCTACCAAAGAATCTTTTGGTAGTTTTTCCCACGGAAAAGCAACTGCTTTTATTCAGAGTTCGGATTGTGGAAACATCAATGAGGTTCGTACTTCTTCTTTTTCAAAGACCAACGTTGGTTCTTTAAAAACATCTGAACAGGTTGCTAGTAATTCAGGTGATAAGATGCCCAGCAGTGATTTAAATACCTTGGATGAAATTGTTGACACAACTGGGACTGATAAAGAACCTTCTACTGTTTCAAATGGTGTGTCTAACAATGTTACCAATGTTAATGGTTTTTTAGGGAAGAAATGCTTACAGCCGAAGAAAACCGTCTTCACGAGAAGCCGGACTTTTCTGAACTCGAACTCCTCGGGAGACGAGAATTAACTGTATTGAATGACAATTTGGACATTATTAATCTAACAGAGCATATTTTTACACCCTGTGAACTTAGGTTATTACGTTTAGGCTTGAATTTTGTGCCCACTAGGAAGGCAGATTTGTGTAGAACTATTGTGGACATTAAAAAGTTCACTAGGAAAATGAACTTGAGTTATATTTTGAGTGATATTCCAGTTACTAAGAAACCGCTTAGAAAGCCTTCAGATTATAACCCCACTCTTAGTAATACTATTAAAGTGTTTGAAGAAGCATGCATTAGAGAAGTTGAAGGAATATTTTTAAATAGAGGTAAAACGCAATATAATTTAAGTTACAACGACAGAAAAGCATTTAGGGAGTTATGCCAGAAAAATGGCGACATTAGATTTATGAAAAGTGACAAGGGTGGCAATATAGTCATAATGAAGCAGGATGTGTATTGCTTAAAAATGTTACAACTATTAGGGAATGAGGATGAATATGAGGTCATTTCCCTTTATGACATCAAGAGGAAACAACGTTTAATCCATTCTTTTCTTTATGAAGCTTTAATGTGTAATGAGATTGATTTGGATGTCTATGAGTTTTGTGTTATTAAGAATCCCAGGATTGGCATCTTATTTGGGATTCCGAAAACCCATAAGAGCACCTTTGAGCCTCCTTTTAGGCCAATAGTGTCAGCACCCAACTCCGTCACTGAGGGAATCTCCCTGATTGTTGATGCCACCCTTGGTCCTATAATTTCGAAACAGGAAAGCTTCCTTCAGGATTCATGGCATTTTTTAACCAAATTTAATTCCTTTACTGCCAAAACAATTTTTGATCCAAATAAACATCTGCTTTTTACTTTGGATGTAACTTCTTTGTTTACATGTATCCCACATGATGAGGGGGTCGAAGCTGTTCGTACAGTATTAACACAAAATGGGCAACATTCAGTTGGACAAATCTCTACCATTTGCAGGTTCATAGAGATCATACTACAAAACAACTATTTTATTTTTAAAGATAAATTTTATCGGCAAAAGAGAGGGGTAGCTATGGGGTCTTCTGCTGCTCCCTCTTATGCAAATATTGTTATGATCTGGTGGGAATCTACTTTTTTAAGGCATTTAGTACATCAATTTAATATTTTATTTTATCAGAGATTTGTTGATGATTTGATTTTTATTATTGAAGGGAATAAAACATCTGTTGATTATTTTCTTTCTGAAATTAATAAGTTGGATTGTTTTTTGAAATTTACTTTAGGAGATGTTGGTCTCAAGATTAATTTTTTGGATATTTGTGTCTTGTGGGATTTTTCGGATGGGAAATTCAAAAGTAAAATATATCGAAAAAAGACATTTACGAACAGTTACGTCCATTATTCAAGTGCACACCCCAAATACATGATACGTAACATTCCCAAAGGACAGGTCATTAGGGCATGTCGGATGACCTCAGATGATAGGGATCTTGTTTTGGAGATTGAGTTTATTAAAAATTTGTTCCTTCAGAGAGGCTATCCAGCAGAACTCTTGGATAATATTATAAGTGAGGTGTTAGGTAAACGTCATTCGTTTTATCCAGCATTATTAAATATTCCAGATTCTGGTTTTCAAAATTTGTATAGTAACAAACATGCTAAGAATGTGAAATGTGACAATTTAGTTTGTTCTTTGGAAATGAGTATAGATGGGGATAAAATTAGAAGAATTTTATTGAATAACTGGAAAATTATTGAGGGAAATTCCGATATTTTTCGAGTTTTAGGCAATAGACCTAACTTTGTGTACAGGAATGTATATAATATTAAAAAAGCTCTGGAATTTGATAAAGGTTCTTTGAAAAATAGAAATATTGTAAGCAAGGGTATGTTTGCATGCAATAATTGTAACATGTGCAGATACATTTCTATAGGTCCCTTTGTGGTTATAGACACCTTGGACCAAACTTTTATGGTGCCAGAATTTGTTAATTGTCGCACCGAGGGGGTAGTGTATATTGCCTTGTGTAGTTCCTGCCCTGGGTTCTACGTTGGTATGACCACCCGAAGTCTTAATGTTCGTATTCGAGAACACATTTACAACATTAAGAGTAAAGATGTTAATAGTGTGTTATTTAGACACTCTGTCATTTGTAAAAATTTTAAAAAATTTGTATTTTCAGTGGTAGAGGTTGTTAGATCTGATTTAAGGGGTGGTGATTATAAAAATTTCGTAGAACAAAGGGAAACACTTTGGCAAGTTAGATTAAAAGCTGACAAGCCCCCAGGTCTAAATGAGACCATTAATATAAAATGTTTTTTGAAAGGGTCTCGCTTAAATATTGACAAAGAATCAATAGGTTTGCTTTTCTCTTTTTTTAATTGACATTGAATTATTGATAGTCATAAACATTTTTAACAATTTATATACAAATTTATATATATATACATTTTTAGATTTGAGTGGATTGGTTAATTGATTGATTAAGTTGTGTAATTAATTGTATTTATCAATTAATTGTTTTAATTGTTTTATTGGTTAGGAATCAGAGAGTATATAATGGGTGTTTTTTTAATTTGTGTCATTCTGATGAAGTCTGTTGACGAAAGCTGAAATAAAGTGTTTACTACGCTATTTTTTTCTATTCCAGCGTTTTCATTCGATTCTCCTTCCAGACCGTGGTTTTGGATTTGTTTTTTGGCTTTTTCATTGTTTATTATACAAAGATTTTTAGATATCTGTGAAAATGCTTTTAATGAAGCCTATACTTCTGGTACACAAGGCTGCACCTTTCATAATTTAAATACAGAAGAATATAGGGCTCTACGTGAATTGCAGGATTTACATTCACTTATTATTAAACAAGCAGATAAAGGTGGTAAAATTGTATTAATGGACAAAGATTTATATGTTAACCAGATGAAGTTTTGCTATTAGATACTTGTACCTATCAAATGTTGACAAAAACAACTGTAATTGCTATCCCTGATAAAGTGTCTTTTTTAGTGTTTGATTTACTGATTACAGGATTAATTAATGAATCCTTATTTAATTATTTTTCAGTACAAAAACCTCTAGTTCCTAGGATCTATGGACTCTCAAAAATTCATAAACATCCAACGGTTCCTCCTTTACGCCCCATCGTATCAGGAGCAGGATGGTGCACTGAGCCTCTATCTATTTATGTAGAAGGCATTTTACATGAGTTCTTGGATAGTTGTTATACAGTTCTTAGAGACACAAAAATATTTTTACAGCGTTTGCAAAATAGAATGGAAACCATTGATAATGATGAAGAATTTGTATTCCTTACCATGGACATTGAATCTCTTTTTACTAGTATTCCAAATGTTTGGGGTATTGATAGAATAAGAGAATTCCTCGATATGAATAAGAAGCTGACTACTAATAAGATTATGCTAGTCTGTGCACTATTGGAGATTATACTTGAAAATAACATTGTAACTTTTCAGGATCAATTTTTTGTACAGAAGATTGGCGTGGCTATGGGCACTTCGTGTGCAAACAGCTACGCCAATCTATCACTAGTACGATGGGAAGAACAATATGTTTTGTCAGATGTTAACCCATTTTTGGCTACATTCTCTGGTACGTCCGTTTCGTGGATGATATTTTTGTCTTGTGGAAAGGGCATGGTGAAAATATAAGTAATTTCATTGATTACCTGCATAATACTACAGACTTTTTGAAATTTACTTTTACTTTGTCTGATACATGTGTTGATTTCTTGGATGTGAGTGTCACCCTTACTGATTTAAAGCAGATAAGAACTAGTATTTATCACAAACCTACAAGAACCAATGCCTGTCTGCACAGGTCAAGCATGCACCCGAGACACATACCTAGAAATGTCCTCAAAGGACAAGTCTATAGAACCCTACACCTACATAATAATGATGATGAAGAGGCAGTAGTTGCTTTAAATAAGTTACAAGACGAAGAGGCTATTCTAGCTCAGAAATCACTAGAGTGATAGCAGATGCATGGAAATTGAGATCTACAAGATGTAAACCATACATGAGCTCTTATAGTGCTGATACAAGTATACCTTATGATACAAGTATTGATAGAAATAAGTTTAGAATAGTTTTTAGATTTGCAAGTGACATCAATAAGTATATGGAAATTATTAAAAAGAATTGGCACTTATTACATGAAATACCAGGTCTGGTTTCCACAGTTGGTGACACCCCAAACTTCAGTTTTAGAAATAATGTGTCTTTAAAGCAGCAGCTCTGTAATAGAGAACATCAGTCTTTTAGAAAAAATCTCTCAAACAGACAGGGCACCTTCCCGTGCAGGAATTGTGCTGCTTGTCAGCATGTCTACACTAAAAATGAGTACATTCATCCTGTGAAATGTTTTAAACTTTATACAAAGAATTATTATGATTGTAAAAGTGTCGATGTTGTTTAGTTTTGTTTTTGCCAAGCATGCCACGCCTATTATGTAGGCAAAACAAATAGGAGCTTTAAAGAAAGAATGTTAGAACATATAAGGGACATACGGAACCAGAAGCAATCAAATGCTCTAGCTAATCATGTCCTGAATACAGACCGTAGCCATTGTTTTAAATTTTTAATCTTACAACAAATAGTAAGGACAAACAGAGGTGGTGACGTAGAAAGCCACACTGAAGAATTAGAACAACAATGGATCACTAAATTACAAGCAGATAGATATCCTGGTTTGAATGGCTGCACCTCATTAGTTCCTTACCTTAAGGCCAGGTGCCTTAAACACTAAAACATGAGTTTTTTTTATATATATATATTTTTCATTGTACTATTATGGTTATATGTGTGTGTATATGTACATATATATATATATATATATATATATATATATATATATATATATATATATATATATATATATATATTAATAACCATCAGGATGCCCCCTTTTTTAAATATTATTGTTTTTAAATATTATTGTGTGTAAATACACACCTTTCTATATATTTTATGCATTTTTCTTATGGCTATTGATATATGTTCTTATGTTAGTGGAGTAATATCTCTTTAAATTGTGATGTCATACTAATTGTCCTAGTATTTAACCAAGCATCAGTTGTAGTGATGTGGTCTGATGAAGCAACATTAAGTTGTGAAAGTGCTTACCGTTTGTCTTCTGCAATAAAGTACAGTGACTGATTTCCAATATGTACATGCTCACCATTGCTGTGGGGTGTGGTTAATGTGCATATCTCCATGTACGACTTTGGTGGACAGGGTGGCCATGTTCCCACCTAACCTGTGTGATGCAGGTTGCTTATATCCATGGCTTGTGTGTATGAGGTGTTCTTTACCCCCAGTACAGGGTGAATTGTGTTGTTTTATCTGAGACTTACAACATATGTGGAGACACGGTTACAATTGTCCTTGGTGGTGTGGATATGTCCAATTCAAATTCATAGTCAGCCTTACAGGACATCACCTGTGAACTTACCAGCTTACTCAGATATAAGTGGACTTGCTTCAAAGTTGTTACCTGCACCTATGTGTCCGTGTACAGCCAATGTAACAACCTATTATGTGGTTTGTGTATTGCTTCTGTCCACCAATGGGGATTACTCTACCTTCATGGAGGCTGGATATACAGGTCAGGTTCTGCTGTGTCCATATAGCTACAGTGGATATAAAGGGTACACACCCCTGATACACTGCCTGGTATTTGTGCAATTGGAAAATGACACCACAATAACTCAGTTCATAACAATTCCCACCTATAGCCTGTACAATTCAATTGAAAACATAGCAAGCTGGCCTGTGAAAACATATGGAAATAATACTCAGTACAATAAGCCAGTTGAATGAGTGTGTACACCCTTAAACTTGTGTATGCACCTCTTGAGATGGTTACAACGATCATCAATTTTGGTCTGGACTCTAACATCATGGCACATCTTCACTTGGCAATAGTTGCTCACCTTCCTAGAAACACCTTTGATTGTATTGCAATGGAATTGGACAGGTTAGGGGTCACATTCAAGATGAGAAACATTATGAAATGATCTTCTGTGGTCTGATTGTCATACAGCACAAAAACCTGGCATTCCAACAGGTGTGTGTGCACTTGTGATATCCACTGTATATAGGTGTTGATTTAGCTGGTAGTGGTAGGCATGGACAGAGGGACATAACACAGGTGGACACTTCTCTGATTAATACCTGATAATTATGTCTACTCCAGTACCCACATCAGTGTCAGTGCAATGCAACCACCAGTAGCTGTACACATACATGTCTGTTGTATGCACTGACAGTGATATAACACACATGTGCAACATGTGTGTTATATCAGTGTCAGTGCATACAACAGACACTGATATAAAATACATGTGCAACATGCACAACTTATTTACCTGACTGCTTGAAACCCATGTGATTAGTTTTGTGCCTTCCAGCTGAACATATGCATACATACATGTGCTCAGGGGATATCTGGTATACATTTTTGTTGAATGTAAGAATGACACACTGTATTTACAGACTTGCTGCTCAATCATACTTCACAACCTGTTACAGCAGTATGTCTGGACAATGGCACACATAAATGGGTGTCAAAAGGGACATCTGTATTGATACTGTATTAATATAGCTGCACCATACATTAGTACATTGATTGCATGGGTTTGACATCACTGTGATAACCTGGAAGATGTCCAACAGTCATAAGTAGGCTATTATGTTACAATGCCATTGCTTACAGACCTGTCAATGGTTTGGCTGACATAACACAGGTATATGTGTATGTGACTATACATATCAGTCACAAATGTGCTTATTGTCTAGCAGAACACTGTACAGTTGAATGTTATTAAGTCAATATATCACATGAACTTCAACACACATGTCTGCAACAGTACTCTACTATGAACACACCCTCTATAGGTATCTTAGCTTTACAAGGCAAACGTGTCATACCCATAATCACAGGTAACATGGATATGGAAAAAATCCCATTAACTGGCCTAGCAGTGGCACAGTCACAACTATTTGACAGACACCCCCATGGTTGTCATATATGAGCTGTCCTTTCCCAGGTGAGTCAGGCTCCTGAGCTGTGATCCCACCTCACAACCTCTCAGAGCATCACATCTGGACAATGCCTAACATGATGGGGGATAAATTGGGATATACTTTAAATATACCTGTTACAAACATAGGAAGTTCATAGAATGATACATTTAGCATTACAGTGAATATTATTAAGGATGTGGAGTCTTAAACTCAAGTGTTTGTCATTACTTGATGACTTCAATCCTCAGCTATTTGCCAGAAAAGTAAAGATCTCAGGAGGAACAGATATAAATAAATGATGGTATAATGTGGACATTCTGTGAGGATCTGTACAGTTGGGAGGTATGTCTGTGATATCTCCCACTGCAGAGAGGGCCAGATGCTATGGACATAGCAGCTGTTTAGCAGGACATTAGTACAGCATGTGTTATTGGGACATATATTCCTCCAAATCATATTTCCCATTATTACAGACCAAGTACTACATTCAATTACTTGCTTACATGTTCCACTTTTCTTTCTTCTCTTTTCCACTTTATGTTTCATTTGTTATTTCTCTCTCTCTCCCTGTGCACTACAGGGTTAGAACTGGTTTGAATAGATGGCAGCATAGCTTTTGTAGGTGATGCTCATGACCAGGTGATGGCCTGTGCAACTGTTGGGGTTCCCCACTTGCTAATTGAATGCAGAGCAGCTGTGTAGTTCTTCCAATAGACAAAATAACCTTGGTAATACTGTATATAGACGAACTGCAGAAAAACAGCAACTTAGCACACCAAAAGTTTAATGTAATAAAGCTTTCGGGAATACACCCTTCATCAGTACATATTAAGCAATTAGTTTACAAAACTTTAAATAGATGAATCAATTAATCACATGATACAGCCAGCCTAATTACTTAAAAAGATATATTACAGCAATACATTTCAATACAATAAGCACTTCTAAAAACTAGATGTTAATTTAAACTACACTGCACACATATTCTAATTTCAATACACTATTTAAAATAATCCCATTCTATCTAATTATAACTATAGTTTATACTAAAAAAAATTCTCAAAGCTTCTCTCTTTGTTTTTTTAATAAAACTGGTTTAAGACTGACAGCATTATTCAAGCCTGGTTTCACATCTGCTTGTAACCTAACTATCCACTCATATTCTTTTAATTCCAGTGTATTGTTCATGTCTCCCTTTCTCACTCCCATTTCTACATGTGAAATAACCCTAAAGCTAAACTTATGATTTTCATCCTCTTCTATAATGTGTTTACTTAAGGCATTTGTCAATAACTTTCTTCTTATTTCAGACTTAAGTTCTATAATTCTATCCTTTAACCTCAGTGTAGTTTTTCCAACATAGAAGGATGTACAGATATTACAGGTGGCTAAATAAAACACCTGCATTATATTACAATAAGTTAAAGCATTAATATTATAAACCTCTTTACTAATAGGGTGCACATACCTATGTTCACCTTCATATAAATCCTCACAGCAGGTGCAATTATAACACTTGACTGTGACCATTCTTTTTTGCTTTGATGCATGCTCCACATACCTTTAAAGGTATAGTGAAAGCTCAATTGATAAGAACTAGTAAACTAAACACCCTTGATACTAAGTTTGAGGAGCAAGTAAAGGAAATGATGCAATATGATAAATAAGGAATATGAAGAGGTTAAAAAAGAGAGATCTAATAGGTATAAACCTATACTTAATGGGGGACTACAGAGTGAGGACAAACAGAAATGTGGGGAAGAGAAAGTGAGATATCTTACTACCTATATTTTAAATACAAGAGCTATATGCAACATAGTAGAGAAGAACTGGCCCATTTTGTTGGCAATGCCAGAAATTAGATTGATTGTGGGAGATAGACCCCTATATGCGTATAGGAATTCCGAGACACTCAAACAGAAACTCTGTTTTAAAGATTTTAAACCGGCGAATAAATCAAAGCAAAAAAGAATGGTCACAGTCAAGTGTTATAATTGCACCTGCTGTGAGGATTTATATGAAGGTGAACATAGGTATGTGCACCCTATTAGTAAAGAGGTTTATAATATTAAGGCTTTAACTTATTGTAATATAATGCAGGTGGTTTATTTAGCCACCTGTAATATCTGTATATCCTTCTATGTTGGAAAAACTACACGGAAGTTAAAGGATAGAATTATAGAACATAAGTCTGAAATAAGAAGAAAGTTATTGACAAATGCCTTAAGTAAACACATTACAAAAGAGGATGAAAATCATAAGTTTAGCTTTAGGGTTATTTCACATGTAGAAATGGGAGTGAGAAAGGGAGACACAAACAATACACTGGAATTAAAAGAATATGAGTGGATAGTTAGGTTACAAGCAGATGTAAAACCAGGCTTGAATAATGCTGTCAGTCTTAAACCAGTTTTATTAAAAAAACAAAGAGAGAAGCTTTGAGAATTTTTTTAGTATAAACTATAGTTATAATTAGATAGAATGGGATTATTTAAATAGTGTATTGAAATTAGAATATGTGTGCAGTGTAGTTTAAATTAAAATCTAGTTTTTAGAAGTGCTTATTGTATTGAAATGTATTGCTGTAATATATCTTTTTAAGTAATTAGGCTGGCTGTATCATGTGATTAATTGATTCCCCTATTTAAAGTTTTGTAAAACTAATTGCTTAATATGTACTGATGAAGGGTGCATTCCCGAAAGCTTTACTACATTAAACTTTTGGTGTGCTAAGTTTCTGTTTTTCTGTAGTTCTTCCAATAGCCAGTGTCATGGCAACACACTCCTACAAATGAGTACTTCATGTGAGTGTTGGCCCTTTCCCTTACTTGTGAGGAAGACATCCTGGAGTTGTGTGGGCTACTACCTCTTACAACAAGACTGGTGGAGACAAGCCAATTAAATGGTGGGGAGGGTTCAATACTTAAGAGCAGAATGTGAGTATTGCTGTTATATGTTTGTAATACTGCTAGGTTAACAGGGTTGTCTGCACACGCTACTTCTGCATGGCTTTCAGTCTGACAAAGTTCTGTCCCTGCATTGCTCTCAACTGTAGGGCCATCCACATAATGGCCACAGGTTAACATGTTATGTATGGGCTGTTCCCCAGACAGGTGTTGTCCTTGGCAAATCAGTAGCATACTCTGGTGATTGCATTATGTAGATGGTAACATCCATTTGTTTTTCTGACTTTATATCCCTCAGAAAAAGATATGTTACAAAAAACCCTGTAACACCAGAAGCTTTCTGTGTATAACAGCAATATTTCATGTATGGCCATATATTTGGGCTTCTGTTTACCAATTATGTCAGGCACAGGTGCCAAAAGCTGTTGAAGACTCGGGGGTGGGGGGCGGAGGGTGAGAGGGGCACTTGGTGATTTAAAAAGGGCAATTTTTTAAAAAATATTTACTACCACAACATAGGTTCACTTGGAGGACATTTTAAGCTTAGCTAATTTCCCTTTTGGTGCTTGAATTAACATTTCCTGATTGGTCTTACCTATCCCATGGCTGATAACTGTATATTAATCCTAGTGAGAATAAATGTGATCATACTATAGATAATTTGAGGGGACCCATGTAAGAAATGCAGCATTTAAGAACTGCCTCTATTCATTAATGGCATGAGGGGCAATCCTGGAGTACATCCTTAGATCCAAGTTGCATTTCAATGTGGACAGGGATGAGCTTTGTTTTACTTGAATGGATAGTCTGTTCTAGAACAGTGGTAGCCTCTGTGATATATATCCGTCTCTCCAAAACATTCAGTTTAGATAACTGGATTGAGTATTTCTGATGCCATTTGAATTGCTGATGTTCAGTAGGTCCATCTGTATTAGGTTGGAGGATGCCTTGTATACCAGACATGTCACCTCTAAGCACTCTGTAGGATACTGAATATAGTGATAAATGTTTGAGGTGGTCCATGCAAGACCTATTGCTTAGGACTATCCTTACTAAATTGATTTTGACTAGATCTAGAGATGTTGCATGGGTCTGGACAGATACATGCCAAAGTGGGCATTATACAAAATGATTGATCTAATGAGGGCTTTGTAAAGGGGGACAATAGCATCTCTAGATCTAGTCAAAATCAAATTGTTTATAAGCTGTGCAGTATAGAAAGACTTTCTTATGACTCTGGGCACATGTTGGTCAAAAGTTAGGTCACTGTACACACAAGTTCCCAAATGCCAAACACCTGGGTCATTTCTTAGGGGGCATTGCTAATTTGGCAGGTCCCTGGAGTAGATGACTTCGCAAAGGATACAATAATGTATTTCTTGGAGTTTAGCTACAATTCATGATTCTGGCACCAGTTGTTTGGGACAAAACTTCCTGCATGATGGCTAAGTCATTTGGGGATTCCATAATTGCTCCTAGCTTGCAGTCATCTCAAACTTAGTTGGTCAAAGCCCTTTGGTATTTCCTTCTACTTTGAGATGCATATGCCAAACAGAAAAAAGCCTCAGCACTGAACCCTGGGGACTCCATTGGTGACTGGTCTTTTGCCCATTTTGATCTTTTGCATCCTGTGAGCAAGCATACATGTATGCATTCTTTGATACACCTTCCTGATTATATTAACCCGATTTGTATTAAATTATATTCCTTATATAATACAGTACCACTTGTTAGAATGTGTTTTAAATTTGTAGTTTGGAACCGTCTTCCAGTGAGCAATGAAACAAAATGTATGTACCAATAATGACTAAACTGCCCATTTCAGAAAATTTCAACCATAAAACATCTGTCATTACAATCCAACAATATTAGCAAATATGCAAAATCTCTGCAGAAGTCAGTCATCCAAATAATTCCACATTAAAGGGATCTGTAACTAATGAACAGGCTGCTGCTAGCAAACAACTTTATATTTCATTGTTTCGTCTACAAATAAAATGCCTGTTACCCTTGAAGAATAAATTGCCTATGCTACATTAAAAAAATGACAAGCTAGTAATTTTGCAATTGAAAATGGATGGCAAACTGCTAACGAAAACATAGTTATTAGAATGGATATAAATACAATTTCAAACAGTACACTGTTAACATTACAACACTTTCAACAATGTTTTTATATCAAAACACCAGTTTCACTATAAAAGTAGCATTTTTACAGGAAACAACAGCACTTTCATACCAAAAATAATATAACAGCGCTTTAGCATCCTTTTAACAGTCACTTCCACACAAACACAATTTATGCAAGGAAACAACTTCTCTCCAACACACTGAGTCACAATTAAACCTGGACAGTCTATGAAAATGTGCCACGGTCCAATACCAAAAACAAAGGAAAGCATCTTTTTTTATAAACTTCAGTTTCTTTTTGTTAGAAAAATATGTACTTAAACATATATGAAATACTAGTTTAAAAGCAAATAGTATGTAATGCATTTTATTCTATCTTACAATATGGCAGTAAGAATGATCTTACATGTAATTGCTTGAAGCTTTGGAGCTGCAGTGGGATTGAACTCTGATGCTGGCAGTAGCCAGCTCAGCAAGTTTATGTTTTTCACTAATGATTATCTGCTGGGTCAGGAAAATGAATGTATAAGGCATTGAATCTTTTCTTCCTTCCTCTGAGATAGTTGGCCTTGTGAATATTATCAGCACAGCTGCTAAAATCAATGTTGTGAGAGGAACAAAGAAGCATATTAAGAACTGAACTGACTATTGTATTCGAGCAGGACTGAAACCTTGAAAGAATAACATTTACAAAAAGACATTATAACTGACCAGGTGCTTTGCAAGGCTGTATTATTCTCATGGGAAAACTTTTAAAAAGTATAACCTCAGCACTTTCTTATGAATAGAATATTGTAGACCACAGTGATGTAGGTGTCCTGTGACTGACCACGTCAGTAAGGTGGGCACAGCTTGGATGTATAATGTATAAAATAAGACTTACTTCCTGTATCATGTTAGACAGAATTCTATACTTGTACTGTATAGTTTTTTGCCTCCTGGTGTACACTAGTAAAGTTTTCTTGTATCTGAGCCTCCTGTGTTGTCCTAACTTATTTTTATTTAACAGTTTGGTCCTTTCGTGACGGAAGCCCTCGACAGCTGCAGATCAGAGTCTATCGGTGGTCGAATACTGAGCAGGAGAAGCTACCGAAACGGTTCTTCTTAAAGCACAAAGACCTCCGACTGAATTGTCGTTTTAAGAGGCTGGCCACTTTTCTGATCTGTGGCCGAAGAGCGGTCTCGAACTGGTGGACCCAAGAGGCTCAGGTAGGAAGAGTTTTGCCTTTTTTCTGTTTTGGATCAGGGACTAGGTTACAGTAAAAATGTTAATGTCATAGATTTGTTGTGCAAGTCAGGGACATTAAAAATTACTGTATATTTTGTCATAGATCAGGGAAACAGAATAAGGTCGGCAGTTATTCTAGATAAACTGTGTAAGAAACTGAAGATACCACGTGGTAAGAAAAGGGTTACGTAACAGTCTTTTTTAAAGACATGGGAAATCAGTGCACTAAAAAATCGCGAGATCTGCCCCTAACTGATGACGCAAAATATATGCAATTGCAACGAGCAGATAATGTAAGATATTACACAAAATGGGTTAATAAGTATGAATTCGACGGTAAACTAAACAAAATTTTGTTAGTTAAACTCTTGAAACAGTTAAAATCTGACGCGGAAGGTCAGGCAAAAAAAACAACGACAGTTAGGCATTCCTCAGGCACATAGGTGGATTGAGGAAGTGAACCGAAGGGAACAGAAAATTAAAAATACAAACGCATTATTCTTAGACAAAGAGGATAATAATACAGTAATAGCGACTGCCCCTCCCCCTCCGCCCCCTCCGATACCTTTTTTAGGATATGAAGCAGGAGGACAGGCCAGTCCTCCTCCACATTATCCTGAGATTGCAGGAGCACTAAAACAACCATTCGTTAGAGAACCTATTGAAACTAGATCCCGAACACGTAAAACACTTAGGGACACAGATTTATATCAAATAGGGAGAGATTCACTAGAAGAGAGTGAAGAAATCTGTCCACTAATCAAGGTACCGAACCCTCAGGCAGGACAGGAAGGACAAGACCCAACTCTCCTAGTGTATAGACCATGGACACCGGAAGACATCCGGAAAGCTACAGAGGGAATCCCTCATCCAAAAATTAATCATAAAAAGTTTATACAAGATTTACAAGGTATGAGACTAAGTTACCACTTAAATGGGGAAGAAGTAGAGAAAGTGGTTAGACAAATAATAGGTCCAGACTGGCACATGATTTGTGGCACCTGGAACGCTTGTGATGCACAACTTAAGCCACTCCTACATAGTGACGCAGAGTTAGACACCAGAGTGAAAGGTCTTACAGACCGAATCTCTGAGAAATGGAAACCTAGAGCAGATTTTACTTGCATTAATCAATGCATACAACAAGACAATGAAACTGTAGATGGGTACTATGGCAGATTATTGGAATGTTTCAATAACCATAGTGGTATGGCTATTCCTAAAAGTCAGACGAATGATAGTTCATATGAACAGCAACTGAAAAATGCATTTTTAGAAGGTTGCATTGCCCCTATCAGTAGCTTTATTACAAAGCATATGATAGATCACTGAACAAGTAGGCTACAAGCCTTACTTGAATATGCTAGACATGCTGAAAGACACTTTAATAGTAAAAAGAAAACGCAAGTCTTCACAGCTGAAGACAGAGCAGAAGTCTTTGTAGTACAGTCGAGTAAAAAGAGTAAGAAAAATGCCCAGGGTAATAAACACTCTGACAGAAAGTTAGAGGATTTTGAAGAGAGAAAAAAAAAAGGTAAGTGCTTTAAGTGCGGTAAAAAAGGACATTTAGCAAGGGATTGCAGGCTAAATAAAAAGACGACTACAGAAGAAAAAGATAAAGGTGATGAGGATTGACTATATGATAGTGATAACAATCAAAAATCATCAGGAAAGGCTAATAGACAAAAAGAAAATGTAAGTGTAGTAGAAGGAATAGAGGAAGTGCAAACAGATGCAGAGGATGAAGGAAGTGAAGTTTTAGACTTAGCATTGTTGAGCTTGGAGCTCTATTTGGCAGACACAAAACCGGAAGTTACACTTCTAGTGGAAGGAAGGGAAGTGAAATTCTTGTGTGATTCAGGAGCGTCACGAACTTTGATACACCCTTCAAAGTTGCCAGAACACTCAGAATCACCTGACTATATATTAGTAAAAGCAGCAAATGGGCAGCTATATAGGGAACCACTTTCCCATGATATAGCAATAACTGATCCTGTTTCGGGTATGACCCAAAGAAGTAAAATTGTAGTTTCTGCAAAATGTCCAGTAAACCTACTGGGGAGAGACCTTATGCAGATTTTTGGCATAGCAGTAGTTCCTACCATGCAGGGTATGGAGGCACAAAGACAAATGGATACTTTTGTGGTGCGATCGGAGGGTGAAGCCTATTATTGGTACAGCCAGGACCTAGTTACGACTGGTCCAGGGGCAGTAACCGAAGAACTGATGAATGCAGCCATCAGTAAGGTACCCTCCCTTGACACTGATCAGCAGCATTTGTTGCATTGTACTCTATACTACTGTAGCACACCGGGACCTGATAAGGAATATGAGCAAGAATTATTCAAAAATCCAGCTAAAAGATTAGTGTTACGAACTTTATATTGGGATACTGAGGGAAACAGTGTAGTAAGCTGTTCACTACCTCAGGAATTCATGAAATTGTACAAATCCAACAGACTGCCACATGTCAGTTTGACAAAACATAAAAATGTAAGATGGGCAGATTTGGGTGAAAAAGTGACAAGATGGGAGAAACAAACTGATTTAGAATTATCAGAACAGGGAGTACAAAAACAGAAGTTGAATTGGTTAACGCAGATGCGTCCAGCTGTACACTTACAACATAGTGAGGACAGCTGATTGGCATTTTTGTTAGAAGAAGAAGAAAAAGCCTTGTATGATATACCAAACACCCTTTGGTCAACAGGGAAATCATATGTAGGGCTTATTCAGACAGCAGGTCCAGTAACCATTACACCAAAGTCAGTATTTAGACCACAAAAAAGACAATATCCCTTGAGGAAGGATGCAGAGCAGGGAATCAAGCCTATAATAGCAGCATTACTCAAGGAAGGGATACTGGTAGAATCTTTGGATTTGCCATGTAATACCCCTCTATTTCCCGTTAAAAAAGCGAACGGGGAATGGCGGATGGTACAGGATTTACAAGCTGTTAACAATGCAATAATACCTAGAGCACCTAAGGTGCCAGACCCACACACTTTACTGAACGATTTAAAGCCACAACAAAAGTATTTTACTGTGGTAGATATAAGCAACGCTTTCTTTTCAATACCTATACATCCTGATAGCCAGTATTGGTTTGCCTTTACATTTCAGGGTAAAAGATATACCTATACTCGGATACCACAGGGATATTGTGAGAGTCCAACGATATTTGCACAAGAAATGGCTAGCAACCTGGCGGGATTTACTCCACCAGGGGGTAGTCAGATTCTACTTTATGTAGATCACATCCTGCTAGCGGCCCCTACCCAGCAGCAATGCAGGGAAGATACAATAGCATTATTGAAATTTCTAGTACAACAAGGACACAAAGTGAACAAACACAAGTTACAACTCTGGAGGAAACAGGTTAGATACCTAGGATATGTAATATCCAAGGAAGGTAGAATACTAGATGAGGATAGAAAAACAGCAATTTTACAGGCACCCAAACCAACTACCAAAAAGGAAATGATGTCCTTCTTGGGAATGACTAATTTTTGTCGAAGTTGGATACCGAACTATGCTTTAGAATCTGCTCCATTGGCTGATTTAATATTTAAAACACCAATGGCAGCACAAGATATATTACACTGGACACCTGAAGCAGAAACAGCTTTCTGCAGACTAAAGCAATTGATAGCTTCATCATTAGTTTTAGGACTTCCAAATTACCACAGAAGATTTTTCCAAACCGTAGATTGTAAACATGGATATATGATGTCAGTTTTGACGCAACAGCATGGGAGTAAGCAACGCCCCATAGCTTACTATTCATCACAGTTAGACCCAGTGGCACTGTCATTGCCACATTGTGTACAAGCAGTAGTCGCAGCTGCAATGGCGGTACAGGCTTCGGCCTCAGTGGTGTTATTCCACCCTCTCACTTTGAGAGTGCCTCATGCAGTCGCGATAATTTTACTGCAAGAAAAAATAGCATACCTATCTCCTGCTAGGCATCTTTCTTGTATGACCATATTGCTGAGCCAACCTCATATGGCAATTGAACGTTGTACAACATTAAATCCATCAGCATTACTTCCGACTCCTGTGGATGGCACACCACACAGTTGCCTGCAGGAAATTGAGCAAATAACTTTGCCCAGACAAGATCTTACTGATATACCCTTGGATAATGCCGAGGTGACATTTTATGTGGACGGATCATGCAGAAAGGGTCCTACAGGGAAGAATCTAGTAGGGTATGCAGTAGTCACAGATACAGAGATTTTAGAAGCACAACCCCTACAGCATAACTTGTCTGCTCAAGCAGCAGAATTGATAGCTTTGACACGAGCTTGCACTCTAGCAAAAAACAGATGTGTGAACATCTATACTGACAGTCAGTATGCTTTCTCTACAGTGCATGTTTTTGCGCAACAATGGAAGAACAGGGGAATGATAACATCCACTGGCAAACCAATTAATCATGCGCAACTTATCTTAAACGTATTAGATTCTATTCAGTTACCTACCAAAGTAGCTATTTGTAAATGTATAGCTCATACAAAACAACAAGATCCGATTTCAAAAGGTAATGCACGAGCTGATGCAGCTGCAAAGCAGGCAGCTTCGGACTCAGAAACTTTACTTTTGAATGAGGAATTACAATCATCTGAGATTTTAGATTTGGAAATGTTAAAAACAATGCAGACATTAACTACAAAAGCAGAAAAACAAAAATGGATAAGACGAGGTGCGATCCTCGAAAATGGACTGTACATCTCCAAGGAGAAGAAGCCAATATTGCCGTCTAATTTATTTAGATATGCAGCTTTGTTGAGCCATGGGCAGAGCCATGTCTCAACAGGGGGGATGGTACAGTTAGTTAATAGAGTATTCCAAACATACGGGTTTACGAATTACACACAAAAAGTTTGTGCAGCATGTCACATTTGTAATAAACATCATGCGCAAGGAGCATTCAGACCCAAGCAAGGGAGTTTTCCTACACCGCCATATCCGTTCCATACTATCTGTATGGATTTCATAGAATTGAATAAATGTGAAGGGAAAAAATACTGTTTAGTGATTATAGACATGTTTTCAAAATGGATAGAAGCTTTTCCAACTAGAAATCCGGATGCAGCAACAGTGGCAAAGGCCTTAGTAAAAGAAATAATTCCTAGATTTGGCATACCGGAAAGAATATATAGTGACAATGGGACACACTTTGTCAACCAGACGATTCAACAACTTGGGAAATTCTTTGGGATCTCCTTGAAAAATCATTGTGCTTACCACCCACAGTCTGCAGGACTGGTGGAGAGGTACAATGGGATTTTGAAAAATAAATTAAGGAAGTTGATGAGTGAGACTTAGAGGAATTGGATTTGCTGTTTACCTTTAGCATTGCTGAGCATGAGAACAGTTCCAAATGTAAAGGGCTTGACCCCCTTTGAAGTAATATTTGGGAGGGCATATTACGTGCCACAGTGGGAAGCTCTCATGCCTGCAGAGCTGGAGGCTGACAGCTCATTAGCTAGTCATATGAAGAAATTGTTAACCAATAAGACTGTTTTGCAGTTGAACTCTTTTTCAGATAAAGAACAAACGAAACCGGAAGCGGTGCTGACCCCGGGGTCCTGGGTTTGGTTGAAGGTCATCAAGAAGAAAAACAGGTCGAGTCCGAAGTGGGAAGGTCCATACCAGGTACTGTTGGCGACGCCTACTGCAATAAAGGTTGCTGAGAGGTTGTCCTGGGTCCACCTAACACACTGTAAACCGGTAAAGAATTTTCAGCTTGACAAAGATTTTTTAACTGATACACCACAAAGGCAGGATGGCCAAGAGCAAAGTGAATAGAAACACAAACCAACCCCGAAGATATTGTTTGACCATCTTGCTAATTATACACCTATTGACTATGATTGTGGTGACTTTCCTTTTGTTGTAGTTTTTCCTGCATATAACCACACAAATGAAATTGACAAAACGTGATGAACTGTCTATAGATTGGCATCCAAACTTTAACACATACCTGGCCATGAAGCGTGTATATGTTGAGACTATATGAACGTTTCAAACTGCTGGGTTTGTACCGCTATACCAACAGCATATGGAGGACTTTTGATGTCCGCTGTCCCCTTAGGGATAAATGAGACTTGGGAAAATTTACTTTTTGACACAGGTTCTGTGAGATCACAGGACAAAGTTGCATTGTATTTACCCATCACACAGAGAGGAATTGTTTGTTTTTATAAAAATGATACACTCCAAGTTGGTTGGAGTAACTGTAACATAACTGTATCTTACAAATGTTATATTAAGGCCAAAGATAAAAGTACTAGTTGTAGCACAAATTATGATTCATATTTGAGCTTAATGAGAACAACGATAAAAGATGTGCAGAAAAATCCTGAATTGCATAAACAATTGTCTGTTATAGACAAGAAAATGTTTCATTCAGAGTTAACCCGCATCAGTACTAAAGTAGAAAACTGTTATTTTGTTTGTGGGAAAAAGGCATATAAATGGTTACCTGAGAATTGGTCCGGCAGTTGTTTTTTGGGTTATCTGGTTCCAGCAATAAGGCATACCGCGGAATTACCTCTGGGTAAGATACGAAATGTAAGAGATGTAGCCCGAAGAACTGGGAATTCAGTCGAAAAACCCGCTAATCCAGTGGGTAAGATCGAGGCTGGCTGGAAGGGCCATCCATTCGTGAAAGATAAAGAAAAATTGACTCATATGGACTTGAGTGACAGTGTTATATCCTGGGCTGGAATATTCCCAGCCTATGGAGCAGTCAAATCGATCTGGGAGCTGAGAAAATTGTCAAAGCTTCTGGAAGTAATGAGTAATGCAACTTTTTCCGCTCTCGAACTTGTGACTGATGAACTGAATGCAATGAGAACTGTTGTGCTACAAAACCGAATGGCTCTTGACTTCACCCTAGTGGCGAGAGGTGGTACGTGTGCGCTTATCAAAGAAGAATGCTGTGCATATTAACCAGATAATAAACATGAAATCAACGACCACCTAGAGGTAATACAGCAGGTATCGGCCATGACTGAACCAGGCCCAAACCCACTGACGAACTTTTTCCAGAATCTGTTTGGTGGGTGGGGTTCAATCCTAATGAATATTTTGATTGCCATTTGTGTTGTTTTGCTCATACTAGGAGCATGTGTCTGTTGCGGGATACCCTGTATGAAAAGATTAGTTAGAATTTGTTGACATATCTGTAACTGAGACTATGTACCAAGACATTGAGTTGGATCTATTAGTTCCAAATGGAATTCTTTCTGAAATATAAAACAAATGACTTGCCTAGTTAAAAATCCCTGAGAGGAGAAGGCTAGGGAACGAAATGATATTGTTTATGTTTCTGAATAGAATAAAAAGTATTAAAAGGAGGGAGAATGTTAGAAAAATATGTACTTAAACATATATGAAGTGCTAGTTTAAAAGCAAATAGTATGTAATGCATTTTATTCTATTTTACAATATGGCAGTAAGAATGATTTTACATGTAATTGCTTGAAGCTTTGGAGCTGCAGTGTGATTGAACTCTGACCCTGGCAGTAGCCAGCTCAGCAAGCTTATGTTTTTCACTAATGATTATCTGCTGGGTCAGGAAAATGAATGTATAAGGCATTGAATCTTTTCTTCCTTCCTCTGAGATAGTTGGCCTTGTGAATATTATCAGCACAGTTGCTAAAATCAATGTTGCGAGAGGAAGAAAGAAGCATATTAAGAACTGAACTGACTATTTATTTGAGCAGGACTGAAACCTTGAAAGAATAACATTTACAGAAAGACATTATAACTGACCAGGTGCTTTGCAAGGCTGTATTATTCTCATGGGAAAACTTTTAAAAAGTATAACCTCAGCACTTTCTTATGAATAGAATATTGTAGACTACAGTGATGTAGGTGTCCTGTGACTGACCACGTCGGTAAGGTGGGCACAGCTTGGATGTATAATGTATAAAATAAGACTTACTTCTGGTATCATGTTAGACAGAATTCTATACTTGTACTGTATGTTTTTTTGCCTCCTGGTGTACACTAGTAAAGTTTTCTTGTATCTGAGCCTCCTGTGTTGTCCTAACTTATTTTTATTTAACACTTTTTTTTCTTTTTGTTAAAAACTCATCTGATCAATTTTATGTGATGCTGATTACATGGCTGTAACCAATGGATATTTAACCCATAAGTCAAATCCTTCAGATCACAGCACCACTGGTTTACATAATCTGCCAGTACGTGATCCCAGAAATACAGAAACCTTTTTGTATACTTTATAATGCAGTAAGAGAGGAATGTATTGTCATCTCCTGCACGCTCATCTTACTTTTTTTTTATTATTTTATCTGGACACTGAGCTACTGAGCTTGCTATCTGTGCTATAAATGGTAAATCTAGTTGCAGACCAGTAGCATTATTTGTTATTTTACCTGCAGGAGGAAGAAGCACACACACACACACACACACACACACATGTGCACACACAGCACATAAAAATAAACTCATTCTTCCTAAAAGACACAATCCAAGCTAAACATGTATTTTTCTTTTTCTTTCTGGGATTTGTCTAATTTATGGAAAAGATGATATCCTTTCTATGAAAGGTATTATCCCTATGTTCTTTCTTTTTATCTTTTCTCAGGCTCCTCAATAGAATGTCAAGATGAATTTTCACAGATATGTGTTGGGGATACACAGTTTCTCAAAGCTTCCTGTTTATGTTACTTCAGTAGAATAGTTACAGTTGAAGCAGTTACTAAGTACTTCATTAAATAACAGTCGCTTTTTCCCTACTGATGATACTGCAGCTGATAAATATATAAATGGTAGCTTTTAGCAGCCAGTAGATTAATTCCTGTGGTTTTATTCTCATCTTGGTGTCAGACAATGTCCATCTAATACATTTATGTATTTAATTTTTTTGGGGGGAGATACAATAGCTGAAGAGATAAATGTACATGCTAAGAATTTCTTTTGCACAAAATACTACTGCACAGTTAAAAATAAATGTTTTCAGTTGGCAGATTCACTGCTTTATAGACATTGCTCTGCTGTTTTGCTTTTCTGCCATTCTTCATTCTGTGAAGACTTCTGCCCCTGCTGCTAGCTGTATCACTTATGAAAATTGGTTTAATCTAATGTGACAATGAACAATCAAATATGTAACTGCAGTGACATTAGTATCTGATATAAATTACCACTGTACCAGAGAATCACAATGCAGTTACATTTAACAATGGGTAAACAGGGAGTAATTATCTCTGTTGAATATGATTAATGATTACCTGCCCAGCAATTATTTTGAAATAGACAGTGTCACAACTTGACTTCTGAACTTCAACCGTACCTTTGTGGAATCCATCGGAAATGGGCACAGCTTGCTCCGATACTAACAGCCCTCACACACCATGTCTGCTGAAACGGCTTGCTTGCTCCGGTACTATCTTTGTGGAACTAACGGCAATACAATCCTTTGCAGCTTCCTGGATACAACAATGCATCTCTGCTGATGATGTCAGCAGAAAGTTTAAATGAAAAGTGCCGGAAAATCGGGAATGTACCATTCCCTCAAAAGTGTGTGGGGGGGCGCCCCTCACTTTATGGTTTCGGCACCCATGATGTCAGGCTTTGTCCAGATGTCATACAGTAGTAGGTGGATAGGTATACTGGCCTGTCATTTAGTGCTGTAATTCCTGCTGAAAGGAATGGCTGGGAAACATGTTGAAGTCTGTACATTCAAAAGGTAGGTGTATAGAGAATGCCCTTAGATGGCCTTGTAACATATTTTATGTGGGGGACAGTAACACATGTTTTAAAACTAGCTGTTAGAACACATCAGATGTATTACTGATAAGAAATATGTCAGTTCTATAGCTGTACATTTGAATAAATCACACCATGGGGACAGTAGTGGGTCTCAAGGTACTGTTTCTGAAAACGTCTGTTCCTCAGTGTGATGAAACATTCATAAAAGGACAATTGTTACGTACAGACTTCAGTGTAATAATATTAACTGTGATACTTTATCTTGTAGGGAGTTAAATGGTGAGTGTAATTGGAGGCTGTGTATTGAATTATGTAATTAGGTGTTAATTGCTTCTTGAGATTAAGGCATGTATTTCTGGTGATGTTTACTCCTTGAAGGCTTTGGTCAAGACATCAGAGGATAATAAACATGTGAATTACTGGCTGGTTGTATTTTTCTTTGCTATGTTAAGACATTTTATTTGTTTTGCTAAGAGATTGTTGTATGTCTGGCCATTGTGTATGGCCTACCATGATTTTGTAGCAGTGTACTGTTCACTTATTTAGTTGTACTGTAGGGGGTCTGATGTGAGTGTCATAGCTGCTTTTGTATCCAACTGTGCATGCTGCCCCAGTTGTGGGTGAGATATGTAGAGAGATCCATATATGTGTACAACAATATATAGATATATTACCAATAAACACTATTTTATAGATATATATATATATATGTATATATATATATATATATATATATATATATATATATATATATATATATATATATACACACACACATATAAATATATATATATATATATATATACATACATATATATATATCTATACATACATATATATCTATATCTATTATATATATATATATATATATATATATATATATATATATATATATATATATATAAAGGTAAGAGCTGCCCTCTCCAAAGCAAAAAACACAGCATCAATGGGACCAGACGGTGTCCCGGGCTGCGTCCTACATGAACTCCAAGAAGAGCTAAACCCAAACATAAAACTACTGTTCAGTCTCAGCCTTACTACAGGATATGTACCCAAAGAGTGGTGCACAGCAACAGTGGTCCCTCTCCACAAAGGTGGTGCCTCAACGGATCCTGGAAACTATCACCCCATAAGCCTGACTAGCTTGGTCTGCAAAGCTATGGAAAGGATCATCATGGACCTCATAAATAAAGATACTGGGGACCTGCAGAAACTGGATCCTATCCAGTTTGGCTTTGTTAAGGGCAGATCCTGCCTCTTAAACCTGGTTGATTTCTTTGAAACAGTCACTAAGGCCATTGACGAGGGGAAGGTGGTCCACACAGCCTACCTGGACCTCAAGCCTCGATACAATACCACACTCGGGCATTATAGATAAGCTCACCAGCTTAAATATAAACCCCTATGTCACTAGATGGGTTGCAAACTGGCTCAAGGACAGAACCCACATGGTTAGAATTGCTGGAGCCATGTCAGACTCCAAACCAGTTACAAGTGGCGTCCCACAAGGCTCAGTCTTGGGACCTCTCTTGTTCGGTATATATTTCTTGGAGGTACAGGCCAACATGGAAGGACTGTGGCTGACCAAGTTTGCAAATGACTGCAAACTGGGCGCCATAATCGACACTCCAGCCGACACAAGCATCCTCCAAAAGGGCCTCATAGAAACAGACAACTGGTGCCAGAGCCATGGCTTCAAGCTAAATGCCAAAAAGTGTATAGTCATCCCCTTTGGCAAAAACAAAGTGCCCACAAATTACCACATAGGTGGTAATCCATTAAGTACAGAAGAAGTAATTAGGGACCTGAGGACCCAAATTGATAGTAATCTCTCATTTGACAACAACGTGGCCAAAGTGGTTAGAAAAACATTTTATATAGCCCACCTAATCATGAAGGGATTCACATCTAGATCAGGGGAGGTCATCGTGCCTCTTTACTCATCCCTCATCAGGCCCATAATTGAGTACAATGCCCCTTTTGGGATGTACCTTACCACACACCTGCAGCAACTGGAAAGACCCCAAAAGTACCTCACCAAGAGGATCAAAGGGCTGAAACAGATGCCATATGCTGCCGGTTAAAGAAACTCCAGCTCTACTCAGTGGCATACCGCCTGCTCAGAGGCGATCTGTGCCTGGCGTATAAAGCCATGTCCAACCCGGAATTAATGGACATGCTGCACCTCAGAAAATCCAAATCCCATCGAGCTACGCGCTGAAGAGACTTGAACCTCAGCACTGAAATAAACAGGATATGCTGGAGGGACAGATTCATAACCCAGAGGCTCCCTTCACTCTGGAATAAAATCCCAGTCCAGGTTAGGCAGAGTCCCTCATTGACTCTCTTCAAGAGGAATCTTGATGAGTGGATGGGAGATCATAGGTTTACCCCGGGTATCACTTCTGTGTCACTGTTAGACAGAGGCACAGTATACTAACCTCGAAAAAGGGCATAGCAAAATTATTTTAAAATGGGTGGCGAAAGCCAAACACACTTTGGCTAGGCTTATAAATGCCCTAGGGCAGATAGCCTAGTATGAACCTATGAACCTATGAACATATATATATATATATATATATATATATATATATATATATATATAATAGATATAGATACCTCTAATTGTGCCATGTGACCCTCAAGCTGGCATAGCAAATCTTCATACTCCCATCCCCTGAGGCAGTTCAACCCGAAGGTGATGCATGACCAGCAGGCGAGTATGTCCCGGGTTGGGTCCCAGAGATGCTGGGGCCCAGTGCCACAGCCAGATGAGATGGGAGAGGTGGGTCTGCTGGGACCGGCCTTCCCAAATGTGCTATGGTGTTGCAGTTTTAGAACATATGTGGGTTAGTAATAGTCAGGACAATCCAGGATTAATTATAACAGCATGCATAGATATTCCCATTAACCCAAAACAACAGATTTTAAACAAATGCATAGCAAACAGAACGCATGCATATATGGAACCACAGTGGCCATTGCAATGGCATGCAGGTTATATTGACAGCAACAGGCCACCACTGATAGTATTTCAACATGGAACATTAATAGAAACACATTACAATATTTGTTAAACAGTAGGACATATGTCCCAATAGTAGGTTTGGTGTAAACATACCCAGTGATTTGTGTGTTTAGATTATTGTTGCAGATATTGTGGGGGGGAGATGTCAATTAACTTGTATATCCTTGCAGTACTCACAACTTTAATGATCATTGCTTTAATCATTACTCTACAGGTATTATTACAATACCCTATGGCCTTGGTTTGGCCAGTGGTATGTTTGTGCACTGTATATAATTCAGCCGTCTTATAGCTACTTTCTACTTTTCTTACCTGGAAGACCTGTGGCGGGAATGTTTGTTAACACTACCTGACTGTTTCTACACATATCCCAAAATCCTAGTAAAAATTATGCATACAGCTTACTACCACTCTCGGGATTCGAATCATGGTTGTGTCTGCTAGAAATACAACAATCTTGTGTTTCATCAGAGTGAGCTATTAAGAAACTGCTGCCTCTTCCTTCAGTGTTTTCTGTCTAAGTCTCTCTTGGTTGTACAATCTGATCTTGTAATTTCAACATTCTTATACAGACATTCCTAGACATACTTTTTATGTAGCACAGTGTGAGAAACAGTGGTTAACACAATATTACTATTCAGATATCAGATCTTGGTGAATGCAACATGTCAGGCCATACAGTACCAGAGTAAACACAACCAGTCCAGGATTCAGACCTTTATTGCCAGGCAGTTACAGTTCTCTTACCTAGAAGACCTGTGGGGGGAATGCTTGTTAACACTACCTGACTGTTTCTACACATATTCCCAAAATCTTAGTTAAAATTATGCATACAGCTTACTACCACTCCCGGGATTCAAACCTTCACCTTCCTTCAGTGTTTTCTGTCTAAGTCTCTCTTGGTTGTACAATCTGACCTTGTAATTATAACATTCTTATACAAACATTCTAGATACATTTTTATGTAGCACAGTGTTGGAAACAGTGGTCAACACAAAATTACTATTCAGGTATCAGATATTGGTGAATGAACATTTCATGCCATACAATACCAGAGTAAACACAACCAGTCCAGAATTTAGAACTTTATTGCCAGACAGTTACACTTTTATTTAAATATGACCTATATGGGACTATTAGTGTCATATTGTCTGGTTTATTCAGTACAAATGACATAAAACATATTTTTATACTGCCAGGTGACATTTTACTCCTTTATATTTATTTGATATGACTACTACAAGCAGGATTGTTACTCACCAGCCTCGCGACACAGCCTTTGCAACCTACTGGCATGGGCTTCCTGGTTCACAGCCCACTCAGCTGGAGCTGTAATGAAAATAGAGAAACATTTATGCATACCTATCCATCACATACACAGGCTGGACTTTGGTAAACAGTTATTGCTATGAATACTTACACACTGCTGGGACATCTCTTGCTTCTTGGAGCCAGTGTTCCAAGAGCTCCCGCTTCCTCTGTTTCAAGTCGGCATAGGGGTGCCAGACCTGCTCACTACCCTGAGGGATACAAGTGGTACTGGTGAAAGCACAGGAAAGACTTTCCCAGTCTTCTGCTTTATATTGGGAGCTCTGGTACTGGTCCTGCAGCAGTCTCATGTCTTGCTTTTTTACCAGGAGTCATACCATGACCTTGGACTCCTGTATGCCACAGTGCTGCACCCGAAAGCGTATGCCCTCTCCAACACCTGCCATACTGCCTACAGTAGAGAGCTACAACCAGTTATGAGCTGTATTCCCACTTGTGGGGTTTAAATGCAGTCGATTTCCCACCCTTTGCCGTGATTGGATGGTTTTGAAAATGCTGAGCTAAGCTAAATTATGGGCAAATCTGCTTAGCTAGGGTTGGCAGTGCTTAAAGGGGCAGGTCCAGCAGTGCTTACCAATGGGCAAATCCACTTAGCTGGGCTACTCATTGCTTAGTATTCATATGTACACAATGCTTGCACCTGGTCAGCATAGCTGTGCAATACTTAGCATTGCTTATGGTTTATTTTATTGGACTAACACCTGTATGGGATTGATTCATCATTCATTACATAATATAGATTTACTTGTCTTCCCTGACATCCTCCAGTGTACTGTAGTTACATTTATTCTTGTGTGACTATACTGTATGGGGCACTTGTGTTTATATGGGGGTTTCACTACTTTATTACACTGACATCTCACATCTGGGCCTAATACACTACTCTGGTTGAAAAATATAAGTTACTTCCTACATAAATATACAAATAAATTAAAATTGTAATGTTTACACATATAAAATGGAAATGACTTTGGTGAGGCTCGCACCATGAATGACTACATGCAAGAGTTAAGCTCTAACCACTACACTATTGCACTTATGCTTATGTTGGATGTCTATTGCTTTTTAACTTATCCTGCCATTTCAGCTGGGCTAAGCATAGCTAAGCAACGGCACACCCACGCAGCTACACTTCAACTTTATTGCATATGTGAAAAAGAAAAATGTATTTGTTGTGTTTTTACTTTGTACTCTTCAGAATATCCATGCTAATGCTGAACCTGTTATTCTATCAACTTTCTGGCTTTGTAGGGATGATTGTCCATTATGGATTTGTCCAGATTCCTTACACTGATGAGTTGGGGGTGTTACGAGCATTCTCGCTTGATTTAAATTGCAGTACGGCAATTCCGGTGTGCAGGGGGCATGTGTATTGTGAGAGCACTGCTCTCAGACACATCCTCTGCACCCATACACAGAACTGTGTACATTTTACAGCATGGCAGCACACCTTCATTTATATGCATGGCGCGCTGCCATGCTGCACGGGAACAGTCCCTTCTGTGCAAGAATAAGCTATTCTTCCACGGAAGTTTGCTGAATACCAGGGTCAGTCTTGGTCTGTTTCTTATTCTTATTACAAAAGTAAGTGGAGAAGACACTCTCAATGCTGGCTACACCACTCAGCATAGCTGGGCATTTTTCCACAGCAAATGACTTCAACTGCATTATCTGATGCCTGACATCCTCTTCTTTTGGAGTCTCTGCAATTTGTGTGTCATCCTCACTTGCTTCTTCCACTTTGTCAGCTGCTTCATGCACTTTAACTGTGGTCTGTACTTCAATCAATATTGCTTGGAAAATTGCTTCTGGGTCAGGTACATTACAGGTTGCCACCTCATCATCCATTGCAACAAAACTTTCAAAATCTACTCCTTCAATTCTGCCATGGGAAATGAACTGTCTGATGGGGCCAAAAGATCATGGTCTTGGGTTGTGACAAATTAAACTTTCTTGAAACACTTCTGTATCATTTCTGGCTGAACTTTATTACAACAAGAACTGATCCAGAGGACAGCATCCAGAACGTTAACTGATGCAGTGGAAGAAGTTGCTTCCACAGGCAGACCACAGGTTTGTGTTATAGTGATAAAATAATAATGTTTTGATGATGCCTTGGTCAAGAGATTAGATTTTGAGGTCGTGTTTGTAGGCAAAAATTTTAGTGTCACATTTGTGAGATGATTCACTTGTGGGTGGCCAGGACAGTTGTCTACTGTCAGTCAAATAGACCGTTTTTTTTTCATTTCTCAGTCAATAATCCTTACCCACTCATCAAATAGGGTACCAGTCATCCATGCGCATTTGTTTGATCTCCAAGTGACGGGGAGGTCTTCGGGCTTCAGGTTCTTGAATGCGCATAGCTTTGCCAGTTTACCAATCATCAAGGGCTTTAGCTTCTCTTTGGTTGAGCTACAGCAAAGCAGAACTGTGAAACATTCTTTGGAAAGTTTTCTCCTCTTATCATATGATCATAGGATCACAGGATCATAAGAGATTACTAGACTAATGGCCCTGGGGCCCTTAGAAGCCTAGCCAAGAGTTTATCCCCAAAAAAGAAACTTCAATCAGCACCTGTCACCCTGTCAATGAAGTACACAGGTGGAACCCCTGGGACAAATTTGTGGTTTCCCATCGACTCATCAAGTTTGCATTTAAAGAGGGTCAGTGACATAGTTTGTTTTTTATGTCTATGGAGAGTTTATTCCAGAGACGGGGAAGCCTCTGGGAGACAAACCTGTCTCTCCAGCAGGTTTTGTTAATGTCACATATTAGATTTAAGACTTTCAATCGGTTAATGCGCAAAGAGTTATACTTACAGATATGGAGCATGTCAAGTAATCCAGGGTCTGAGATTGCCTTGTAGGCAATGCACAGATCACCTCTGAGCAATCTGTATGATACTGAGTAGAGTGATGTGATTTGAGCCTGTCCGCATAGAACAGGTCTTGGAGGCCATGGATTCTCTTTGTGAGGTATTTCTGTGTCCTTTCCAGCTGCTGCAGGTGTTTGGAGAGGTACATACCAAATGGAGTATTGTATTCAATGACTGGCCTAATGAGGGAGGAGTACAGAGAGGTAATAACCTCCTTTTTTCTGGATGGAATTACTTTACTTATGAACCTAGTAAAAGGCTTTTCTGACCACTGCTGCTACATGATGGTCAAATGTGAGATTGTTGTCAACCTGTGTACCCAGGTCTCTCACCACAGGTTGTGTATTTACGGAGTTGCCGTTGATGTGATAATCAGTAGGGGCTATGTTTTTGCTGAATGGTATGATAATACATTTTTTTGCGTTTAACTTAAGGCCATGACTTTGGCACCAGTCATTTGTTGCTGAGAGACCCTTTTGAATTATGTTGACATCATTTGGAGAGCCAATGACAGCAGCCAACTTAAAGTCATCTGCAAACTTGGTCAGCCACAGGCCTTTTGCCTTTGCCTGGACCTCTGAGAAGTAGATACCAAAAGACTGGGGTCCCAGGACAGGTCCATGGGGGACACCACTAGTGACAGGTCTGCTGTTGGAGGTGGTGGCACCTATTTTGACCTTGTGGGTCCTATCAGTGAGCCAGTTGGCCACCCACCTGATGAGATAGGGATTTATGCCAAGTTGTGTTGGCTTTTTGATGATTCCTGAGTGGGGGATTGTGTCAAAGGCTTTGGCCAAGTCAAGGTAAGCTGTATGTACTGACTTTCCCTCATCCAGTGCCTTGGCGACAGTCTCAAAAAAAGTCAACCAGGTTCAAAAGGCAAGATATGCCCCTGTCAAATCTGAACTGGGTGGGGTCAAGTGCTTGGAGATTTCCCGTGTCCCTGTTTATGATAATAATACATTCCATGGCCTTACAGATCAGACTTGTCAAGCTAATGGGGCGATAGTTTCCAGGGTCAGTATGGCACCACCTTTGTGCAAAGGGATGACAATGACAGTTCTCCACTCTGGAATGAACCCTATATTTAGGCTATGGTTTAATAGAGTGCTCAATGGCAAGGCTAGTTCTTGCTGGAGATGTTGCAGAATACAGCCTGGGATACTATCAGGTCCAGTGGAAGCTGTGTTCTTTGCCTTGGGAAGGGCCTTTAAACACTTGCTCTATGGTTATGTGAGGTGTGGGACAAGTATTAGGGATGTCGAATGGGCCTTTGGGAGGCAGGGGGGTGACATTTGTGCTGAACCTATCTGCTAGCAGGTAGGCTAAATCAGCAGGATCAGTGTAAGTGGTACTTTTAAGTACGAATTCTGAACAAACTTGGGCTTTGCCATGGAGGTTCCTAACGTAACTGAAGAAAGACTTGTGGTTTCCCTTTGTTTCGAAGGCTAGTTTCCTGCTTGCATGATTGCCTTTCTGGGAGGTTTCCCTGCTTTTGTAGTGTTTTTGCACTGCCAAGTTATGCAATATGGCACTCACAGCAAAAATTTGGTTGCAGGTCTTTGTGGTCCATAATGCACTGTCCACCAGGCACATCAAGTCAGTTGAAGTGTCTCTACATTTGGCCAAAAATGTGTTCCACCACATTTTTTGCTTCTGCATATTGTACACCATTTCTGCCATGGTCTTGGGGTTAGGGATTGTGGGGTAATCATTTACAGCAACAGGGCATATCTGTGTACAGATGTCTAAGCTTTGTGTTCAGCATCAGGCTTGTGCTTTCATTTTCAAACTAGCATACATAGGAATGTGAGAGCTCTCTTGTAATTACCATGTCCCTTATGAATTAGGTCTTTGGATCTAGCACATGGCTAGGAAGTATCCTGGTCAACAAATAATGAAATAAATGAATAAATAACCCCCTGCAACCAAACATTTACCTAAAAGGAATTGTTAGCAGATGAATATATCTCTAAATCAAGCATTTTTTTAACTCTAATTCTATCTATTCCATTGCTTTTTACCAAACTGGAATTAAATAAATACTAGGTAAGTGAGCCTAAAGCATCAGATTAACAACATTCTAAAACTTCAAACCTTGACACTTCAATTCCAAGTATTCAGTTTCTGATTGATATTGGCAGACAAAAGGATTCATGCATAAGCTAGATAAATTTACTTTCTTCAACTGTCATTTGTAGAAACCTATCCTGACTACTGATGCTACAGAATTTTTATAAGCAGCTGCTTAACTTAAGCATGCCAAGTGTCACAATAAAAGAGCTTAAGGCCTGCCCTTCTTAGTAATAAAACAATAAAACTTGCCAACTTTAAAAGATTAAGATTAATTTATTTATTTACTTATGTATATTTATTAAGTGTGATGGTCCAACTGTTCTCAAGGTTAGGAAGAGATCCTGTTTGACATCTACTTTTCTAAACTAAAAGTTAATACCAAAGGGATCTGACTTAAGTTTGCAGATGACTGTAAGATAAGAACAGCATTGAATACACAAAATACTTAGCCATCCTGCAGGAAGGTTTGTCCCAAATAAATAACTGGTGCCAAAATCGTGGACTGAAACTAAATGCAAAAAAATACATTATTGTATCCTTCGAGAAGTCATCTACCCCAGTAAACTACTACATTGACAATATACCGCTAAAGGTTGAATCAGTCATTCAGGATTTGTAATCTTATATGGACAATGACTTTAAATTTTAATCAACATGTATTTATTGTTGCAAAAAAGTCATTCTATTACTGCTGAGCTTATAAACAAAGGGATTGTGTCTAGATCTAGGGATATTATTGTCTCCATTTACTCAGACCTCATTAGGCCAGTCATTGAATACAATATGTCCAGACACATGCAACAACTGGAATGCTCACAGAGACACCTCACTAAAAGGACACAAGGCCTAAACAACATGTCCCACATGGACAGACTCAAAACACTGTCACTATACTTGGTATCCTATAGACTGCTTAAAGGTGACTTATGTCTGCATACAAGGCATCTTTTAACCCATTACTGATAGATTTTCTGCACATCAGCAGGTCAAATTGCATCAGAAGTACTTGGTCTAGGGATCTAAATCTGTTACGTAACATCAACAGAACGTTTTAGAGGGACACATATGTCTTGCAGAGGATACTGCTGCTGTGGGACATTCTTCACATCCATACAAAACAAAGTTCCCTGTACTTATTCAAGCACAGCCTAGATCTATAGATGGGAAACAGAAACTTTACAAAAACAAATGGAAAAAGGATAAAATAGTGCTAAACTTGGTATTGAGGCAATCACAAATCCAAACAAAAATAAAACTCCAGCCAAGAATGTCAGAACTTAACTTAATAAAACACAACGCAGATGAGCAAAGCTTTCGGGCTTAGCCCTTCTTCACTGCAACAGTAAAATAACGATTGCATTCCACTTAAATAACCATATAAAATCACATGACAACAACCTTCTCACATGATAATCATATCATGTGATATCACAACCATAATAACACAAATTAAAATATCTATCCCTCACTATTTATACTGCATCTGTTTTTTTATTAAACTTAGTTTTAAACTAATGGCAGCATTAATTCCTGGATATTTATCTGCGGCAAGCCTAATTATCCATTCATATTCCTTTGTCTCAACATTATTACTTATATTTCCCCCCTTGGACTTTTACCTATTATATCAATAACCCTAAATCTAAAGTCATGACTTATATCAGAATCTAATATATGTTTAGCCAATGAATTCATGCAAACCTGCCTATGCATATCTGAGTGATGCTTTACAATTTAATCTTTCAGCATCCTAGAAAATCTACCTATATAGAAGGCATTGCATTTAACACAGATAGCAAGGTACACTATGTTCTCAGTATTGCAAGTTGCAAAAGTGTCAAAGGTAAAGTTCTGTGAAGTTACAGAGTGAACAAAAATACTATCAGTTATAATATATGTGCAACAAACACAATTATAACACAGATATGTGACCTTTCTTTTGTTAATTACACTCTTACACTGTTTCATTTCCTTATAGAATAGCCTTTTGTTTAAACTTGTGTTATTCCTATATGCACATTTTGGTTCATTATCAACAATTTTCTCAATACCTGGTATAGCTTCAAGATAAGCCAGTTTTTCACTATTATTTCTTTCACCCCTGGTGTTCTTTTGCAGTAACTTGTTACATATCTTAGTTTCTCTTGTTTTATATATAATTGGTCACAACCACCCAAATTAAGTTCATTCTTCCCAAAGTATGGCTTGACTATATCTGATCTATGTGCTATTACCTCTTGCATAGTACTTTCTAGCAAGCTCTGATCATATCCCTTTTGTTCACATTCTTCCATTTCATTAATTTGAAGAGTGAATCCCACGTCATCAGTGTTTTTACTTTTAGCATTTGGCTCTTAACTACCCCAGTTAATATGTGCAGCACATGCATGCTATTGTTATCTACATAGCGGTTAGCAAGAACACTTTTTTATATTTAGTAGTAGATAAACCTTCTCTTTTTCTATCAATTTTTACATAAAGGAATTCTATCATTTACTTAGAATAGTTCATTTTGAACTTTAAAAAAGCAGTTGAAGAATTAAGATATTCAACAAACTGTCTTAGTTGGTCTCCACCACCTTGCCAAATGAGAAACACAACATGAACAAAATGAGAGTAAAAAGAAATTCTATCATGATGGGGATTATTAGGGCTATATACAATTTTTTTCCCCAAACATTAAGTACCAAATTTGTATAGCAATTAGCTATAGATGTTCCCATTGCCACACCCAATTTTTGTAAATATAATTGATCTCTAAACATAAATATGTTGTTTGTTAGAACAGTTTATAATAACTGACAAGCATTCCCCACATCTCTTCCCAATAGATCAATTTCAGAGCACAAAAATCTTCTTATAGTTTCTAAGCTATAATCATTCGGTATGACTGCAAATAGGGAATTAATATCTAACATGACCATATAAAATTCACCTTGCATTCGTCCCACAAAACAATCATGTATCTTCATTAAAAAATCTACAGTATCCTTTACGTAACTCTGTACCTTTCACATAAAGTTACCTAAAATTGATTGTAGGTACAGGGAGATGGGTTCTGTCACCCATCCCCTTCCTGAAATAATAGGTCTTGTGGTGGTGGTGGGGGGGTTACGTTTTTGTGGACTTTAGGTAAGCCATACAATATCAGTATCACAGGAGAGGGTACAGTTAAATAAATAAATAATTCAACAGAAATGTCACCATTAATTTGAAGCTCATAAATTATCATATTCACAGCAGCAATATATTTCTTTGCATCTATCATTTTTAACCTCATAAAAGTGCTCTCATCAGACAAAAATTCATCCATTATATCATTGTAATCAACTAAATGCATTAACACAATCGATCCACCCTTATCTGCTTGCTTTATTTCTATAGTCTCATTGTTATGCAACCTAGTTAGGGTTGATGTTCATTCATAATAAATTATTATATTTACTTGGTTAATGAATGTTCTTCAACATATCAGACTATATTAGATTGTTTGACTAGCTTTGATATGAAACTTCAATCATCAAAAAAGCATAAGCTTATTCGTGATTTTAATGATTTTAAAAATGGCCGTATTTTTTCCTGGCCGAGAATTAATAAGACTTGTAATAATGACAATAATAAGGGGTCAATGTATGACTTAGATGAGATTATTTTAGAGAATAACATTCCATCAGTGTGTAATGAGCAAAATGAAACACAGGTTAATAATATTCAAGTTGAGCCAGGAAATAGATCATTGTCCATAACAACTAAGAATGCTAAAGTCAGACAAGCTGATCCTCCTGTCAGTCAAGCTGTTGCAGCCAATCAGTATCAGGTTTTTCAAACTCTAGTCATGCATGTCCAGCCATTATTACCGGAAAAGGTAATGTTACATCAGAGAGATTCATCGAGAGGCAGATCCATAGGACGCTGAGAAGGACAAGCAGTAAAGAGAAAATTCAGCAGCTCGCAGACCAACAACAAAATGACTTGGCCAAAGTGAACTGTAATGATATTGTTAATTTATTGACCATGAAATTGGAACCTGATGATATCTCTGTGTTAAGGAAGGGATTAAAATGTATTCCTTTGAATTTGGACAGCATCGTTGATGCAGTGACTGATTTGAAACTGTTTATTAGAGGTATAAATTTAAAGCTTATTTTTAATGACAGTACTGTAGAGTTAGATACTAATAATCATAAGAAGTTAGATACTAATAATCATAAGAAATCAAGCACTTTTATACCTAACAGTTTTCCAGTTGTGACAGCTTTTGAATCAATATGTACAAAAGAGCTTTATTTATAGTAACTAAACCAAGTAAATATTATAATTTAACTATGAATGAACAACACCAAGCACTAGCTAGATTGCAAAACAATGAGAATATAGTAATAAAGCAAGCAAATAAGGGCGGATCAATTGTTTTAATGGATTTAGTTGATTACAGAGATAGAATGGATGAGTTTTTTGTCTGATAAGAGCACTTTTATGAGGTTAAAATGATAGCTGCAAATATATTGCTGCAGTGAATATAATTTATGAGCTTCAAATGAATGGTGATATTTCTGTTGAATTATTTAATTATTTAACTGTACCCTCTTCTGTAATATTAATATTGTACAGCTTAGCTAATGTCCATAAAAGCTTAGAAAAAAAACATGATACCTATTATTTCAGGAAGGGGATGGGTGACAGAACCCATCTCCCTGCACCTACAAGCAATTTTAGGTAAATTTATGTGTAAGGTACAGAGTTATGTAAAGGATACTGCAGATTTCTTAATGAAATTACATGATCATTTTGAGAGATGAATGAAAGGTGAATTTTATATGGTGACATTAGATATTAATTCCCTATTTACAGTTACACCGAAAACTAAGGGTAATGCTGCTCAATGCCAGAAGTCTAAACCTCAAGATGCACGCCCTCGAAGCCCTCCTCAGTATGGAGAACATCGATGTCTGTGTAGTGACTGAAACCTGGTTCAAGGCTCCTGAGAGCACCCCAGCACTATCAGGTTTTACCTCATATCATGCTTACCGGCCCCAAAACTTGGACCGAGCCACGAAAGGAGGGGGAGTATCCATATTCATCAAAGATACCCACACCTCCAGGTTAGTGGCAACGCACGAAGCATCAGAGACCATCCAGGTGCAAGTAACCATAGGCAAAACTGCCTTACAGTTTGTAGCATGCTACAGACCACCCTCTCAAACTCAGGAACCCCACACAGCCTTCCTGAAGACACTGGAGAGTATGAATGTCTCTCCAAATACCATCATATTGGGAGACTTCAACTACCCAAACATAGACTGGGAACATTACTCAAGCCCCAACACCCTAGCCCAAAGGTTCCTAGAATTCATAAACTCAAATGCAGTGGAACAACTGGTCACCATTCCCACAAGAGGAGACAATATACTAGACCTGATCATCACAAACATGGGGACTAAATGCTCCACACCGGAAGTATATCCTTCTTTGGTAAGATCAGACCATAAATTAATCTCACTGGAAATCCACATCCCGCCCCCACCCCCTGCACAATAGACCACAGTGAAGAACTTCTCAAAAGCCAACTTCACACTTCTTAAGACTGAAGTGGTATCCTTCAAGGCCCCTGGGCCAGTGGAAACCACAACCCACACTGCTGAATCCTTTGCAAATGCCTTCTACGGGCATCTTCAAGAATGCATGGATCGTGCAATCCCAAATAAAACCAAGACCCATTCCCCCAAAGGCAGGCGCCCGGTCTGGTGGACCCCAGCCATAAACAAACTTTACAACAGGAGGAGGAAGCTACTACATGACGGAGCAAAATCCCTAAAAGGGAAGGCATCTCTGATCAGTACTAGCAAAAAACTACGATCACTCATAAAATCATCCAAGGCCAACTTTGAGAGAAAAATCGCAAAAGACACAAAAGACAATCACAAGGCCTTCTTTAGCTATGTTAGAAACCTGGGTGGAAACTCCCAGATATGCTCAGAGTTAGTCCAAAATGACACAAAATACACTGAACCCACTGACATTGCCAACATTTTGGCAGACAGGTTCAGTGCAAATTTCTCCTCCCCCTCCCCCCAAAAGGAGAAATAACTATCCCAGCAGAGTGTAGCCTCCCTAACATCTCAGATGTCCAGGTGAGAGCCGCCCTCTCTAAAGCTAAAAACACAGCATCAATGGGACCAGACGGTGTCCCGGGCTGTGTGCTAAATGAACTCCAAGAGGAACTAAACCCACACATAAGGCTGCTGTTTAATCTTAGCCTTACTACAGGATACGTACCCAAAGAGTGGTGTACGGCAACAGTGGTCCCACTTCACAAAGGCGGTGCTTCTACGGACCCTGGAAATTACCGCCCCATAAGCAATGAGCCTGGTCTGCAAAGCTATGGAGAGGATCATTATGGAACTCATAAACAAAGACATTGGGGACCTACAGACATTGGATCCTACCCAATTTGGCTTTGTCAAGGGCAGATCCTGCCTTTTGAACTTAGTCGACTTTTTTGAAACAGTCACTAAGGCCATTGATGAGGGTAAGGCAGTTCACACAGCCTACCTTGACCTTGCAAAAGCCTTTGACACAATACCCCACTCGGGCATCATAGACAAACTCACCAGCTTAAATGTAAACCCATATGTCACAAGATGGGTTGCAAACTGGCTCAAGGACAGAACCCACAGGGTCAGAGTTGCTGGAGCTATGTCAGACTCTAAGCCAGTCACAAGTGGTGTCCCACAGGGCTCAGTCCTGGGACCCCTCTTGTTCGGCATTTATTTTTCCGAGGTACAGGCAAACATAGGAGGATTGTGGCTGACAAAGTTCGCAGATGACTGCAAACTCGGCGCCATAATTGATACTCCAGAGGACACAAACATACTTCAGAGAGGCCTCATAGAAACGGATAATTGGTGCCAGAGCCATGGCCTTAAGCTAACGCCAAAAATGTATACTCATACCCTTTGGGCAATACATGGTACCCACGAATTACTACATAGGTGGTAATCCATTAATCTGGAAGAGGTAATCAGGGACCTAGGGACCCAGGTTGACAGTAACCTCTCATTTGACACTCACATTGCCAAAGTGGTTAGGAAGACCTTCTATATTGCCCACCTTATCATGAAGGGTTTCACATCTAGATCAAGAGAGGTCATTGTGCCCCTGTACTCTTCTCTTATGAGGCCAATGATTGAGTACAATGCCCCATTTGGGATGTATCTTACCCGACACCTGCAGCAGTTGGAAAGACCCCAAAAGTTCCTCACCAAGAGGATAAAGGGTCTTAAACATATGTCATATGCTGCCCGACTGAAAAAACTCCAGCTCTATTCAGTCGCATACCGCCTACTCAGAGGTGATCTGTGCCTGACGTACAAGGCCATGTCCTATCCAGAATTAATGGACATGCTCCACCTCAGAAAATCCAAATCCATCAGAGCCACGAGAGCAAGAGACTTAAACCTCAACACAGAAATAAATAGGACATGCTGGAGGGACAGATTCATAACCCAGAGGCTCCCTACACTCTGGAACAGAATCCCAATCCATGTTAGGCAGAGCCCCTCACTAACTCTATTCAAGAGAAATCTTGACAAGTGGATGGGAGATCGTAGGTTTACCCCGGTGGTCATCTCTGTGTCACTACTAGACAGAGGCACAGTAAACTAAACCCTAAAAGGGTGTAGTATTCTCATCCTAAGGGGTGGTGAAAGCCACACACACTCTGGCTAGGCTTATAAATGCCCTAGGGCAGGCAGCCTAGTACGAACCTATGAACCTATGAAAGATTACGGCTTAGAAACTATAAGACGTTTTTTATGCTCTGAAACTGATCTATCTGAAAGAGTTGTGGGGAATGTTTGTTAGTTATTAGAAGCTGTTCTAACAAACAACATATTTATGTTTAGAGATCAATTATATTTGCAAAAATAAGGTGTGGCAATGGGGACATCTATAGCTAATTGCTATGCAAATTTGGTACTTAATGTTTGGGAAAAGAATTTGTATATAGCCCTAATAATCCCCACCATGATAGTATTTCTTCTTGTGCTCATTTTGTTGACGATGTGTTTCTCATTTGGCATGGTGGTGAAGACCAACTAAGACAGTTTGTTGAATATCTTAATTCTTCAACTGCTTTTTTAAAGTTCAAAATGAACTATTCTAAGGAAATGATAGAATTCATAGATATAAAAATTCATAGAAAAGAATAAGGTTTATCTACTACTATATATAAAAAAAGTATTCATGCTAACCGCTATGTACATAAGAATAGCATGCATGTGCCCCAGATTTTTATTAGGATAGTTAAGAGCCAAATGTTAAGAGTAAGTAGATTAAACACTGATGATGAGGGATTCACTTGTCAAATAAATGAAATGGTGGAAGAATTTAAACAGAGGGGATATGATTAGAGCTTGCTAGAAAATACTATGCATGAGGTAATAGCACATAGATCAGATATAGTCAAGGCATATTTTGGGAAGAATGAACTTAATTTGGGTGGTCCTGACAAATTATATAAAAAAAACAAGAGAAACTAAGATATGTAACAAGGTCCTGTAAAAGAACAGCGGGGGTGAAAGAAATAATAGCGAAAAACTGGCATATCTTGAAAGCTATGCCAGGTATTGAGAAAATTATTGATAATGAACCAAAATTTGCATATAGGAATAGCACAAGTTTAAAACAAAGGCTATGCTATAAGGAAATGAAACAGTATAAGAGTGTAGTTAACAAAAGAAAGGTCACATATCCATGTCATAATTGTGTTTGTTGCCCATATATTATAACTGATAGTTTTTTTGTTCATCCCCTAACTTCACAGAACTTTACCTTTGACACTTTTGCAACTTGCAACACTGAGAACATAGTGTACCTTGCTACCTGTGTTAAATGTAATGCCTTCTATATAGGTAAATCTACTAGTAGGCTGAAAGAACGAATTGTAGAGCATCACTCAGATATGCGTAGGCAGGTTCGCAGGAATGCATTATCTAAACATATATTAGATTCTAATACAAGTCATGACTTTAGATTTAGGTTTATTGATGTAATAGGTAAATGTTCAAGAGGGGCAATATAAGTAATAATGTTGAGACAAAGGAATATGAATTAAGCTTGCTGCAGGTAAATATCCAGAAATTAATGCTGCCATTAGTTTAGAAACAGTTTTAATAAAAAATAGATGTAGTATAAATAGTGAAGGATAGATATTTTAATTTGTGTTATAAAGATTATTATGGTTGTGATATCACATGACATGATTGTCATGTGAGAAGGTTGTTGTCATGTGATTTAATATGGTTATATAAGTGGAATGCAATTATTTTATTGTTGCACTGAGGAAGGGCTAAGCCCAAATGCTTTACTCATCTGTGTTAATTGTGCTTTATCAAATTGAGTACTGATGTTCTTGGCTGAGTTTTATTTTTGTTTAAACAGAAATTTTACCTCAAGACTAGACCCTGTACTACTGTTGGACAGAGTCATCTCCTAAATGCTTTATCTGTGGTATGATCCTAGCTAGTCTCATTAAGGGTAATATATAATTATTGACCATAGGATGGGTAATGCCAATCTATAACCAAATGTGAGAGGTTATTTCAAGCATAAAAAAGGAAAATTGGCCAAGTTTAAAATGTCTCACATAGGCAGCTACCCTAGTACTTAACTATGAACCTATAAGAGTAAGTGAAAATAAAAATTCTGTGTACAGACCTTTTGATTGGGTAAGGCTATTTAGATGTATTGATTTTGATTGAAGGCAATAGATTAGAGTATACCACCACTGTATGAAAGACTGGGTTGCAGGATACCTGTAGTGTGAAATATTGAGTTGGCCACTGTGCTGGACTGCAAAAACACAGATAGTATTTTTTCCAATAGATTTTTTTTTGTCTTAATGCTAGGAAGTAATGGATCTGGCTGGGTGGCTGGCTGTGAATTTAGTTGATTTATTATAGACGTCTTTCAGTTTTTTAATTTTTGTAATATATTGTTAGAAAAATATGTATTAACATATGTGTGCAATGCTTATTTTAAATAAGGGAAGATTAACACGTTTTTATTCTATATGCAGCATTAGTTCTATTTGAAACTGAAAACATGCTTTTCTGAAATTGTGCTTTCTGACACTGCAAGATGCACTCTGACCTAGTTTGCTAGCACAGCAAAAATACATGTTTATGCTTTGGAAATGTACTGGAAAGCAGGTGATTTTCTGCTAGGTCAGGAAATTAAATGGAGAATAATAATAATTTTTATAGATCCATTCATTATGGACAATAAGCTCTGTTCGTGCTAATGAAAAAGTGCACAAGCTGCAAGAAAGTTAGATACCATAAACAATGAACTGCTTCAGAAATCTGTACTTGCATTGTGCTCGAATTAGCCATAGTACCTAGACTTGTAACATCACATAGCAAGAAAGTTATAACTGACCCGTGGTCGTCAAGGCCATCCTGTTTACTGAAAAATCTTTTTTAAACTTTGAAGAATCAGCTAGAAATGTGAGAAACATCTGTAAAGTAACAGAATTGTGAACTGGTGATCTGCTACGTCAGCCGTAGTGGGCAATGTCTTGAAAGAAAGGTATAATAATTGTAACACTTCCTGATTTTAGTCAAACTCTGTAACTGCATTTTTTGTCTCCTTGCACAAGAATAAAGATACCTGAACTGAACCTTATGCTTTTGGTCTTTTGAAGTATTTTTCTTTGACATTTTTTGGTCCTTTGAGTCGGATATCCTCGTTTAGCCTGGGATCAGATGGGCCAGGTGGCATGAAACTGCGCAGGGAAGATACCAACTCGGATCTTCTTCATTGAAAGACCTCCGACTGAATTGTCGTGCAAAAGACGCCAGCCACTTTTCTGATCTACGACTGAAGGCGGGTTCCGTTTGAACAGTGAGTGACCAATCGCTGAGGCTCAGGTAGGGTGAATCTACTTTTTTCTGTTTTAGATCAGGGACTTGATTGTATTTGTTCTGTGAGAATTTTGTTAAAATTCAGGGACAGATATATTGCTATCTTGTCATAGATCAGGGAAACAGAATAAGTAGGCAGGTAGTCTGAAGAGACTGTAAACACTTGGTGGTACCACATTAAAAATCAAAGGGTTACATAACATTTAAAAGGTTAGAACAAAATGGGTAATACGTGCACAAAAACGAAAAGACCCCAAAGCCCACCGTTAACCGAAGACGCAAAATATATGCAATCACAGTGCGCCGACAACGTTAGATATTATACTAAATGGGTTAATAAATATGAATTTGATGGGAAACTTGAAAGATCCTCGCTTATCAAATTTATTAGACAGTTAAAAAACGATTCTAAAGGTCAGGTTAAAAAACAGCATAAATTAGGAGTTCCTCAGGCACACAGGTGGATTGAGGAAGTAAACCGAAGAGAACAAAAGAATAAAAATTCAAAAGCAATGTTTTTAGACAAAGAGGATAATAACTTAGTTATAGCATTGGCCCCTCCGCCCCCTCCAGTTCTGGTTCCCTTACCAGTTCCCTTACCGGAATATGAAGCAAAAGAACAAACTGGCCCACCTCCACGATATCCAGTTATTCCTATAAAACCACTGCCGTTTGTTAGAGATCCTATCGAGACTAGGTCTCGAACACGTAATTTAAAAGGGGATATTGAATTATATCAAATGAATGGAAATTCACGGGCTATGAGTGAAGTAGAGATATGCCCACTCATAGAAGTACCAAATCCTCAGGCAGGACAAGAAGGGCAGGACCCAACTCTCTTAGTATACAGACCGTGGACACCGGAAGACATCCGGAAAGCCACAGAGGGAATTCCCCATCCAAAAGTTAATTTTAGAAAGTTCTTAGAAGACTTACAGGGCATGAGATTAAGTTATCACATAAACGGAGAGGAAGTAGAAAAAGTAGTCAGACAAATAGTAGGTCCAGATTGGCACATGATCAGTGACAACTGGAATCCCCGTGACGTTGCACTTAGGTCCCTCCCACATAGCAGCGCAGAACTAGATAACAGAGTGAAAGGCCTGACAGACCGAATTTCTGAGAAATGGAAGCCTAGGGCAGACTGGACTTGCATTAATCAATGCATCCAACAAGAAAGTGAAACTGTTGATAGATATTTTGCCAGATTATTAGAATGTTTTAACAACCACTGTGGAATGCAGGTGCCTGAAGATCAGACACAAGATTCCCCATATGAGCAGCAGTTAAAGAATGCATTTTTGAAAGGCAGTATTGCACCCATAAGTAGTTTCATTACTAAACATATGGTAGATCATCGTACAAGCAGATTACAATCACTGCTTGAATATGCTAGACATGCTGAAAGGCATTTTAATAACAAAAAGAAAAAGAAAGCCCAAGTATTTGCTGTAGAAGATGGAGAAGTTTATTTAGTACAGTCCGGACAAAAGGGCAAAAAGAATGCCCAGGGAAACAAACAATCTGATCAGCGATCAGAGGACTTTGAAGGGAGAAAGAAAAGAGGTGAGTGCTTCAAATGCGGGAAAAAAGGACACATGGCAAGGGATTGCAGGAAAAATAAGAAGGTAGCAGTGGAAGACAAAAATGATGAAGGTTAGGACTGACTATATTAAAGTCAGGAATCACTAGATAGGAATAATAGAGAAAGGACAAATGAGAATGTGATAGAAGGAGCAGAGAATGTGATAATAGAGAAAGTGCAGGAAGCTACCGATAGTGAAGAAAATGAAATATTAGACCTAGCCTTACTAAGCTTAGAGCTCTATCTAGCTGACACAAAACCAGAAGTGACACTCCTGGTAGAAGGGAGGGAAGTCAAATTTTTGTGCCATTCAGGGGCATCATGAACCCTGGTACACCCCTCCAAACTACCAGAAAATTCAGAATCACATGACTTTATACTAGTAAAAGCAGCTAATGGACAGCTGTATCGGGAGCCTCTCTCCCATAACATTACAATAACAGATCCTGTTTCAGGATTAACCCAGAAAAGCAAAATTGTTGTTTCTGCAAAATGCCTAGTGAACCTTTTGGGCAGAGATCTTATGCAACTATTAGGCATAGCAGTAGTAGTTCCAACCATGCAGGGTATGGAAGCACAATGACAGACATACTTTTGCAGTGCAAACGGAAGGTGAGACATTTTACTGGTACAGCCAGGACTTAGTTATGAATGGCCCTGGAGCAGTAACTGAAGAGTTAATGAATGTAGCTATCAGTAAGTTCCCTTCCCTTTGTATTGACATACAACACCTGTTGCACTGTACTCTGTATTATTGTAATACACCAGGACCTGACAAAGAATATGAACAAGAATTGTTTAGAAACCATGCAAACAGATTAGTACTGTGTAATTTGTACTGGGACATGAAAGGGAACAGTGTAGTTAGCTGTTCATTACCCCAGGAGTTCTTTTCACTTTATAAATCGAATCGATTACCGCATGTTAGTGTAACTAAAGAGAAAGATTTAAAATGGGTAAACCTAGGAGAAAAAATCACAAAATGGGAAAAACAGACAGAATCAGAACTGTCAGAACAAGGAATACAAAGACAGAAACTGAACTGGATAACACAAACACATCCAGCTGTACACTTGCAGTCCAGCAAAGACAGCTGAGAAGCCCTCTTATTAGAAGAGGAAGAAAAAGCTTTGTTAGACATACCAGAAACTCTCTGCTCAACAGGAAAGTCAGACGTAGGACTTATTCGCACGGCAGGACCAGTTACTATCACGCCAAAGTCAGCATTTAGACCACAAAAGAGATAGTACCCCTTGAGAAAAGATGCAGAGGCAGGTATTAAACCTATCATAGCAGCTTTGCTTAAGAAGGGAATACTGGTGGAATCTCCTGATTCGCCATGTAACACACCCTTATTCCCAGTTAGAAAAGCAAATGGAGAATGGTGTATGATCCAAGATTTACAAGCTGTAAATGACGCAGTAATACTAAGAGCACCTACGGTGCCAGATCCACATAACTTGTTGAATGATTTAAAACCTCAACAGAAGTATTTTTCTGTGGTAGATATCAGCAATGCGTTCTTTTTGATACCGATACACCCTGACAGCCAGTATTGGTTTGCATTTACATTTCAGGGGAAGTGGTATACATATATGCGACTACCACAGGGCTATAGTGAAAGCCCAATGATATTCTCACAAGAGATGACAAGTAATTTAGCGGGATTTATCCCACCGAGAGGTAGTCAAATTTTACTTTATGATGATGATATCCTGCTGACCGCCCCTACCCAGCAAGATTGTAAGGAAGATACTATAGCAATATTAAAATTCATAGCAGTTGAAGGACATAAAGTAAGCAAAAATAAATTGCAGCTTTGGAGAAAACAAGTGAAATACCTTGGATATGTAATATCCAAAGATGGCAGAACATTAGATGAGGACAGAAAAATAGCGATCTTACAAGCACCAAAACCCACAACCAAGAAGGAAATGATTTCCTTCCTGGGTACGACTAATTTTTGTCGAAGCTGGATCCCAAACTATGCTTTGGAATCTGCACCTTTAACTGACCTGATTTTTAAGAAGCCTATGGCAGCACAAGATTTAATACAATGGACACCAGAAGCAGAATTAACTTTCTGCAAACTGAAACAATTGATAGCATCATCATTAGTTTTAGGATTACCAAATTATCACAAACGTTTTTTCCAAACTGTAGATTGCAAGCAAGGTTATATGACATCAGTATTGACTCAACAGCATGGGGACAAACAATGCCCCATTGCTTATTATTCATCACAACTGGACCCAGTGGTGCGGCCTCTACCCCACTGTGTACAAGCAGTATTTTTCTTTGACATTTTTATATATATATTAATGAAGGTAGCGCATGCATATAATAGACTGAATAGGAGATAAGAATGAACTGGGGGAACATTTGCATTATTTGTAAGGATAGGCCACACTTTCTGTGATGAATTTATTGATATGCAGATCATATTTTAGGTTTTGGTCATTAAGGATCCCTTGTAGTTTTACATTATCTATTACCTTGGTAATGCTGTCAGTGTCAGACTTCATACAGTGAAAGAGCAGGGATTAGAGACCAGGGTATTTTTAGTGAATAGTAACCAACTCAGAAGTCCAGCAGGCACTAAAAAGTTGAAACTTCACATCTGTAACCAATTAACTGCTTAATAGCAGGTTAAATTGCAGTTCTAAATGCTTGTGAAGTACTGTCTTAGTACATATAAAAACAGCTGAAGATGGTTGAAATTGCACTTTATTCAAACATACTTCCAGAACAGTACATTGCAAACATTTAAAACTGTGCTTTAACCTGCTGTTAAGCTGTTAATTGGTTATGGATGTGAGTATCCAACTTTTTATTGTCTGCTGGGCTTCCAAATTGGTTACTAGTCCTTCCATTTGTTTTGTGTAGTTACTATTTTCAGTGAATACCATAACTCTGGCTTTGCTAACATTTAATAGAAAACCTGAATTAGATACTCAGTCTTGCATTGCAAAAAATAAAATTCGTAACTTGCAAGGAACCTCAAAGACTACATCACAAGCATTTAGAACTGCGCATTAACCTGCTGTTACGCTGTTAATTTCTTATGGACATGAGGATACAACTTTTTAGAGCCTGCTTTACTTCCCAGTTGGTTACTAGTCCTTCCATTTGTTTTGTGTAGTTGCCATTTTCAGTGAATACCATAACCTCGGCTTTGCTAGCATTTAATAGAAAACCTGAATTAGATACTCTTGTCTTGCATTGCAAAGAATAAAATTTGTAACTTGCAAGAGACCTCAAAACTGTATTAGAAAATAAAACAAGTTATTGTGTTTGAGGCAAAAATAGGCTGTCATTATTTACAAAAATGTTGAAAAAAAGGTATTTACAAAAATGTTGAAAAAAATGCATAAATAGAATCCTATGTGACACTGATAGGGATGGGTTTAGCTGGAGATGAACTTTCATTCCGGTGAAAGTACTGGGTCTTTTCATAGAGATAACTTTCAAATCTGCTGACTGCATAAGAGCATAAGATGGAGAACATTGAAGTCACTAGGGTGATTAACAAAGAATCAGACATAGAGTGACAGAGCCCTAAGTACACACCAAATAGCCATGTATAAGTAGCAGTGAAGAAGAGTGGATGTGCTGGGGCAAAAGGCGCTAGACTGACTGCCATTTGTTGACTCTCCGTTCACAGGGAAAGAGGCAGTTTGACCCATTGGCAGACCACAACTGGAGTGTGGGATAAGCTGGCAACATATGGGTTAAAGTGATACTGTACAGCGGGTGAAGTGAGGTAGGGTTGTCCATGTGTGCAATTCATACATGTGATCTATTTAGAAGCAATTGCAGGGTCACAGACATCATGGGTTTGGGTTTCTCTGAGGATGGCAGTGGGATCCAAATGACTGGCAGACCATCTCATTCCCTACCAGCCAAATCTCACCTCCACGGGGTACACATGGCATGATTAGGCCCTTTTTCCTCAGTCAGGGAATGAATGAGCCAAAAGTTTCTCACCCTGACCAGGAAATGTATGGACCTGGCTCTTACCACATTGAAGGAATGAATGGATCAGTTAAATGCTGGCATTAAATCCAAAGCAAAAAAAAAAAAAAAAAACAGTGTAAGCCACCTGTATTCCCTCTAATTTTTTTATGTCAGTATATGGCCAAGGGTCATGTGCAGTTTAACTAAGTAACCAAAATGAATGAGCAAAACAAAATATTTAGGACTTTTGAATGCAAAAAAATAATGAATCAGATTATCAGATTCCGCTAGTGCTTCAAGACTCGAGTCATGCACAATATGTAAGTACATACACTCACACATTTTTACACACACACACACACACACACACACACACACACACACACACACACACACACACACACACACACACAGTCTTTAACCCTTCAGTTCTTCCCTGGAATACCTACAAAGACAAATGAGAAAGATCATCAATGCAAAAGAATTGCGTGTTTCATATTTAAGCATGTGAAAAGGCATCACTCTTCCTGTGTGAATACTTGCAGTAGAACTTGTCTGACAGTGAAATGCTGCAAATAACAACTATAATTACATCTTCTCTATCTGCACCTTTACAGTACTTGGTTGGCAAAATTATATATGGAGAAGTACTTCTGTACTCAGGAGCACAGAATATTCCAATGCACAGCTTTAATTTTCATTAACGATATACCGCATGAAACAAGCATCACCTATTATACGGCAGTGTTATGGATATGCTGAAATGTTTCTGTGTTGATAAACCACATTAGGAACTGTGTGAAGTTCATTTTCTGTTATCCCCATTTTTTGTGCACTAGGATCCGTAAAGTTGAACCCACAGCAGGTGTACCTAGTAAGCATGCTGATAAATGACATCAGTGCATGGGGTGAGGACTGTGTAAAAAGTGTCCCAGCATTTATAATGGAGGGATACAATTATGCAGTTATCATATCATATTAATTAATTGGGCCAAGTAGATTCATGATGGGATGAAAATAAATCAGTTGCAGATGTCTAAACAACATCAAAGTTTTCCTATGGCAAACTGTTCCCCTTTTATACTATTCATTAAGCAGAAAAAGCTGCCCTCAACTATACCTTTAGGTACATCAGGTGAAATGAAGAGGACAGTCAGGATTGCCTTAAAGCTGTTAACATTTACTATGACTAGAGTGTATCTTTCTTTGAAGTAGATGGCAAACAAAGTAAACGTCTGCTGCATGTGAAAGCAGTCACATATATATAACTGTAACAACTCCTGTACCATTGCATCATCTTGCTTAGCAAATAATTTTAAAATCTGATGAATTTTAGTATCTACTGTGTTGTTTGAGCTAGGATTCACTCACAGCTGTTATATCAAGAGAACTGCTTGTTAGCCAGCTATGAAAAAACATTTTATAGTATATGAAATGTATTGATTATGCTATAAAACTTGGAAAAAGGCAATTGTTTTATGCACTCCATTGATGTTAAAGCAGTGCATAATCACTTTTCGTTGTGCACAACTTTCAGAGCTGTTACGTTCTAGTCTTACACTAAGGCATTACACAACGTCCATCATGGAATAACTCAGCGAAATGGTAACAGCTTTAAAATCTGTAAAATACTTTGCATTACCATACAAAAAATCAAGACTGAAGTCTTTAACACCCTTTAAAGCTTAGATTTCAGCTGCTGTCTGTATGACAGTGCTAAGTGTGCTATATCTTTCAAAAATTTCAAAGCTTCAAAACATTTCTTGCTCCTGCAGTTGTTTTCTTCAGCTTATAGTACTTCAGGCAGCTAATGATTCATGTACAACAAAGAACAATGATTGAGTTTCTGATCAAAACTATTTGATAAGATTTTCTCAAAATAGATTTGATAATTTGCATCTCTAGCTTAATTATTTTTGTGAATTGATAAAATACATTACTTGAGCACATTAAAAACTGGTTATGAACTGCTACCCATCCACATTTAGGTCAATTGTTTTCAGATTAGAGAAGCAGTTCATAAAAGTTCAATTGGGTCATACAGAGTGACTTTTTCAAATGAGGGGCCTAGATTAATATGAATGTCATCATAACAGTCAAGTAAGTTTATAAAATGTGTCTTTATACATTCATCATGTCTTGTATGGCACCTTTAAACAATAACTCTTGTGTATAAAGTTAATAAACACTGCTCAGCCATCTGAGGTTAAAATTACTGTCTTTTCATTTTATATATATATATATATATATATATATATATATATATATATATATATATATAATTCTATATATATTTATATATATAAAACTTCACAGAAAGCCATGGTGAGTTAGCAAGATTAGAGCTTTATGATCTGAAGAAGGTAAGTGCAATATGTAAAGAAAAAATGTACCTGTGTGAAAATAGTTGGATTTATCAAATGCATTCAGTATAAAATAATAAATGCAGCCAGAGCAAGACCAATATCACCATGGAAACTTGCATTTTTGTGTTTCAATAGACAGAGTTAGGAAGCAGTATCATAGTATTCTGATTGGATAGCTCTGTGAGGCAGAGACAGAGATGGACTTTGGGTAAGCCCATTATAGGAAAGGGGGGGGGTTAGGGCAGATGGATTGACTGAACTGTCCTAGCTTCCGCAACAGTTACCCCTTTTACGAAGAATTTGTATTTTTGTCATATATTTTTTAGCATATTGTCATCCAATAATCTATTTGTCCCTGTTAATTTTGACTAAATGAATTCATCTAGTAGATGCTTTAAAGTTGAAGAAATGTCGCTGAATGTACAGTAAAGGTAGGTTTACAGGGAAAACAAGATTATATTCTGCTAGAGTGATACTTACAGGGATCCTCATTTGGCTTCTGCCTGTGTGATCTTCTAGGTGGAAAATAGCAACCCCATTTATTTTATTGAAGTCCAACTGTATGTATAGGGACCTAATTCTATGGTACATAAAGCCTTGGATGTCTGAAGATATAGAGAAATATATTAGCTAAATGGAATAAAGTTACTCTTATCAGCACTCCTGTCTTTATACTGATATTAATAACATATACCCATGTTCTCTTTCTAACTCTACTAAAAGAAGAAGTTCTATGGCCTATACAGGAACCAGCTGCTATGCAATTTATAGTTTCAAAAACTGATATGGGTTATTTATTTGATGGTATAGATTTAGGTCCTTATTGTGGGTGTTTGTAGAGCCACTGTTTTTTTTAAATTGTATTCCAAATAGGACTGAGTCTTTCATGGCTCAAAAAGCAAGACACAGGTCACCTCACAGCAACCTGTAGGCTATTGAATATAAGGAGAGTCGTGCTAATTTATTGAGGTAGTTAAAAGATTTAAAACATTTAATTTTCTTAGTTTAAAAATCTTTGGGGCCTTTCCAATTGAGCAATATGCTTGGATTGTACATTCCAAAGGGGGCACTGAATTCAGTGATGGGTCTGGTAAGGAAAGAGTACAGTGGTAGGATAACCTCCTTGGATCTTGAAGCTATTCCCCTTAAAATCAATTGGGCCAGATAGAAGGATTTCCTGACTATAATGGAAATATGATGATTGAATGAAAGAGAGACAGAGAAAGAGTGTGTGTTATCTAGATAAGTACCTAGGTATCTTTTGACCATATCTGTATGAAGAAGATTGCCATATGTAACATATGAGGTAGAAGCAATTTTTCTGCTAAATGCTACTATGTTGAACCTTTTGTCATTTCGTGTGAGACCAGTTTTGATACACCACGTATGTAGCATATTACAGTCCTTGCTGTAGCTGTTTTGTGTCAGTGGATAAGCAGATAAGAGTGCATAATTTACTGTCATCAGTTGACTTGGTCATCTACACTTATGGGTTATTGACTTGGATGCCTGCAAAACAAATGCCCAACAAGACAGGGCCCAGAACTAATCCTGATGGCACCCCTCTATTTGCAATTTTACATTTACTAAGGAAATGAGTAATGTTCACAGCTTGGGGTCTGTTGGATAGCTACTTTGAAATCCAGTGAACAATGTAGGGATTTACATTAGGCTTGTGTAACCTTTCAATAATACCAGCATGAGGGATAGTGTCAGAAGCCATGGCCACATCAAGATAAGCAGTGTGCATAGAATGACCACTGTCCATAGCCCCTTTAATCTTTTGAATGAAGCTTACTCACTTACTAGGTTTAGGAGACAGGACCTGCTCTTCATAAAATCAAATTGACTGAGGTCTAGATCAGTTAGGCTTCCTATGTATGCATAGTTGAGTTCTGCAATGATACATTCCATGGCTTTGCATAAAGGGCCAGTGAAGTTGTATATACACATTTGATAAAATCATATAACTTTTGGTAAAAAAAAACAACATATTGCTATAATATGAAATATATAATGTCAGGTTCTATGAAATATTCACATAGGATTGCTGATTTGCCATATACATGTGCTGCAACTATTACATATATCAACAATTCTGTTTGTCACCTACTGCTGGAATGACCACAGGAATGTATTGTGAATTGTCTCTGTGCCAGCAACCTAGATGCTTTTTGGCTCACAGATTCAGTAGCATGAACGTGGTGTGGAAAGTTGGTTTACTGGGGGGAGCAAATAAAGAGCAAAGAATTACAGGAGGCTAATATAGTATAACTGAGCTAACTACATGTGTGAAAACTGCATAGGAAAATGTTATTAGCAGAAAAAAAACTGTTGAAGAGGGGTTTATCAGTGTACCATTTATATGCTGTGCATAGAACTGGACATAAAGGCTAGATTCTGAACAAGTAACAACTGAAATTGCTTGCAGTGTATTCTTTGAGAGTGGGTATCAGACCAACGATAAATAAATATTCTGTAATGGTTCATCAGTAAGCAAGCACAGAGGACATCAGTGCATTGAAACTCTAAGTTATTGACGACTGCTTATAACAGATTATGTGTCCAGCTAAGACAGCCAACTATACTTCATTCTAGCTAACACAGTAAAGCCTAAGATGTACTTTGGTACAGTTCTGCTCCTAACTACTTCCTGCATATAACAGATTTTGTCCCTTTTCTAAAAGAACATAACCTTTGGGATGTATAATTTAAGTAGATATACACTGGGGTTCAAACTCCTGAAAGTATGGTTGCAAGGATCTTGTTCCATGCAAACTCAAATCTAATATGTACATTTATTACAGTTCTATACGACTGCTACAATATAGAGTTATTATTAACATTTTGTTATAAGTGCATGCATACCTCTCAGTCTCCTAGTGCAAGATTTCTGGACAAAGTCTAAAATAATAGGAGGACAGGGCTCGGACAGAGGTCCAAAATTAGGGACATAATTTAAATATTGCTTTCATAAACATAGGACATTGCTAGAATAATAGTATTTGTGTTAGATGCATTTTCTGAGAGATATGAAGTCTACAGCTCAAATGCATGTCATTATTCAGAATTTTAATCTTCAGTGATTTGCAAGAGAATCACAAATTTTATGAGGAACAGACCAAAAATATGAGGCAAAACTTTCAACATTCTGTTAAAATCTGAACGGTTGAGAAGTTCATATGAGTATATTTTTACTGGATAATAACTACCTTAGTTTCCATTTTTTACTACAATTCTTGGTGGTATGCTAGATGATCTTCTTAGCAAAAGAAATTAATGTTTTGAAGTATGCTGTTTGATTTCTTACTGAAATGAAATGGAGCACGTTCTTGCTGTAACTACACTTTAGCACTCTTTATCATGCTAGGTCTGTCTGTCTGAATGAGTGGTAGTCCGCTTGCTTAAAAGGAGCAGTATGTCTTTTAATAACTATTAGAAAAACATTAAGTAATTCCACAGAGAATAACAAATGCAAAAATAGCTGCATCCTGACATGCACTTTGGATTATCACAGTATCAAAAATATTATTAAAGAAAACTGGGACATTGTCACAGGAAACCCTTTTCTGATTAACATCTTAGGTGAAGCCCCATCATTTGTTTATAGGAAGGCCAGGAACATTAGAAGTTTTGTTGAATTTAAACCTAGACCATATGAGAAAAGCACTAAAAGATGTGAAACTAACTGTACATTTTGTATATTTATACAGCAAGGTGATAGTTTTTATTGCCCTTATTTAAAGAAGATCATTAAAACCAGTGCAGGGGTGACTGTAACACTACAAAAGTAATTTACAGGGCACAGTGCAATGAATGTGATGCATTCTATGTGGGCAAGACTGTAAATAAACTCAAGCATAGAATTTCATGTCATCTGTCAGAAATCCGCTCTGGATGTAAAAATAATGCACTAGCCAAACACCTTTCTCTTCATAAAAGACACACAGGTTTTAAGTTCCAGATCCTGGATCTCATAGACATGGGTGATCTTGAAGGAGACATCCCAAATATTCTGGAGAAACATGAAATCATGTGGCAATTAAAGCTGAACTCTTTTAGGAAGCCTGGACTAAACTACTACTGTTCAATTAAAAGTGCACTGGAACTTAGAAAATTGCCACATTATTTAAATGACTAATTGTATTTTATTTTATTTTATTCTATAAATTGGTTTTAAATACCTTTTTAAATCAGTTGAAATTTATGTGTATATTTTGTTTCCATCATCATACATACATTTTTTCTTATTTTTATTTTTTTCTGGTTATTTTTTCCACTTTATTCAAAATGATGTGTAATAACAATACTAACTAATTATACAATTATATATATTTTTATAGATTGTTTTTAGGGTTCTTGTACACAGACCTGAAGAAGTCTAGAAGGACTAAAGTGATCTTTGTTAACAACAGGTTATGAAAATAGAAATTGATTTTTACATGCAAAATGTATATGTATATATTTATATATATTTTTTGATTGCCATATGAACTAAGGTTGATTTATTTCCAGCCATGTAGTATATTGTCTTGAATAAAATCACAGACTTAATAATCTACTTAATAATCTGGTTAAATAAGATGTACCACATCATTATAAATTTTATTTAAAGTACATAAGGGTTATATATTATTATGACAGCTACTAAGTAGGGCAGGACCAGCTCAAATGTCACACTTCTGGGGGAAGGGATGTGAATTTAACATGTGTACCAATAACAGTTTGTTTTACAGCACAATAAACCACTCCCATGTCTGATAAAAAGTATAATATATTTAGAAGGCTTGTGAGGAAATTATTACTCTATTTTTGTTTTACTTGGATTGCTTGTCTGTGTACTTAATAAAGGATTTTTGACTGGAAACAGACTGCCTGCCTTGCTTGGATTACTTTCGAATACTTAGTAATGCTGTACAATTATATATTTTCTATTATTATTTTTTGTTTTGTTTTGACTTAAGATGAGTTTAAGTTTGCTACTTCTACTACTATTGTCTGACCTGATTAATATACAGTGATTAACTAAAAATATATGGACTGAAAATCTTCCACACAGAGAAGTTTCTTGCACTGTTTTAATAACTATTTCCTAACATGGCAAGCAAATTTCAAGTTTTGGATCTTATTCGTGCTGTTAGTTTTATTAACACCATATTTTAGTATTATAGGTTCAACAATTTGAAATGTGGCAATATGCATTTTGGCAAGAAGCAGTGGAAACAAAGTACATAACCACATCATTCTATTATACAGTGTGCCAAACTTAAGACTAAACAACACACCTGATACACTTGTAATAGGTGACTCTATCGTCAGGCACACTGCACCAGGCTGAACAAGGAGAGGGTCACGGTGAGCAGCCTGTCGGGCACTAGGATCCGCCACATAACACAAGCACTCAGGTCACTCCAAGGCAAGTACAAATATGACTCAGTCATTGTCCATGCTGGTGTGAATGACCTGAGATGTACCTCCCTGGACTACATGAAAAGAGACATAAAGGAGCTCTCTGAGCATGTAGACCAGGCCGGTATGACCCTGACCTTGAGTAGCATCTTACCCTCACCAAGAATGATGCCACAATATGAAGACAAGATGATCAATTTCAACAATTGGCTTAAGTACTGGTGTCATTCAAAGGGGATCCAATGCCTGTCTGCCTGGGATGATATGCTCGACAAGCCACGATGTACCTGTCACCCCTAGGCTTTCGGATATTGGCAAAGGCTCTTGCTACCCCCATAGTGCCTTTTTTAGGCAAGGCTCAAAAGACAAACCCACCTCCATAGGTATCACAAGGGATAAGAAACTAAGAGTAATGCTACTCAACGCCAGAAGTCTAAACATCAAGATGCATGCACTCAAAACTCTCCTTAGCATGGAGAACATTGATATCTGTGCAGTAACAGAAACCTGGTTCAGGGCTCCCGAGAGCACCCCAGCACTACCATGTTATACCTCATACCATGCTTTTCGGCCCCAAAACTTGGACCGAACCACAAAAGGAGAATCGATATTCATCAAAGATACCCACACCTCCAGGTTGGTGGCAAAGCACGAAGCATCAGAGACTATCCATGTGCAACTAACAGTGGGTAAAACTGCCTTCCAGTTTATAGCCTGCTACAGACCACCCTCCCAAACCCAGGAACCCCACTCGGCCTTCCTTAGAACACTGGAAAATATGAAGGTCTCTCCAAACACCATTATATTGGGTGACTTCAACTACCCAAACATAGACTGGAGCATTACTCTAGCTCCAACACCCTAGCCCAAAGGTTCCAAGAATTTATAAACTCAAATGCTATGGAACAACTTGTTACCACTCCCACAAGAGGGGAAAACATACTGGACCTGATCATCACCAACATGGGGACTCTATGCTCCAGATCAGAAGTGTATCCCTCACTCGTAAGATCAGACCATAAACTAATCTCACTGGATATTCACATCCCGACCCCACCCCCTGCCCAGAAAACCACAGTGAAAAACTTCTCTAAACCAAATTTCACTCCCTTAAAACTGAGGTGGAATCCTTAAAGCCCCGGAGAATCCTTTAAAAAGGCATTCTATGAACACCTTCAGGAATGCATGGATCATATCCCAAATAAAACCAAGACCCAATCCTCCAAAGGCAGGCGTCCTGTCTGGTGGACCCAACAAAATATACAATAGAAGGAGGAAGCTACTAAATGATAGAGCAAAATCCCAAAAAGGGAAGGCATCACTGATCAGTATTAGCAAAAAACTACGGGCACACATAAAATTGACTAAGGCCAGCTTCGAGAAAAATTGCACAGGACACTAAGGATAATCACAAGGCTTTCTTTAGTTATGTTAGGAACCTGGGTGGTAATTCCAAGATATGCTCAGAATTAGTCCAAAATGACAAAAAATACACCGAACCCACAGACATTGCCAACATCCTAGCTGACAGGTTCAGTGCAAACTGCCCGCCCACACCAAAAGGGCAAATATCTATCCCAGCAGAGTGCTGCCCCCCTGACATCTCAGATGCTCAGGTAAGAGCCGCCCTCTCCAAAGCAAAAAACACAGCATCAATGGGACCAGATGGTGTCTACATGAACTCCAAGAAGAGCTAAACCCAAACATAAAACTACTGTTCAATCTCAGCCTTACTACAGGATATGTGCCCAAAGAGTGGCGTACAGCAACAGTGGTCCCTCTCCATAAAGGTGGTGCCTCAACGGATCCTGGAAACTATCGCCCCATAAGCCTGACTAGCTTGGTCTGCAAAGCTATGGAAAGGATCATCATGGACCTCATAAATAAAGATATTGGGGTCCTACAAACACTGGTTCCTACTCATCACCAACATGGTCAGCTAGTTCGGCTTTGTTAAGGGCAGATCCTGCCTCTTAAACCTGGTTGATTTCTTTGAAACAGTCACCAAGGCCATTGACGAGGGGAAGGTGGTCCACACAGCCTACCTGGACCTCGCAAAAGCCTTCAATACAATACCCCACTCGGGCATTATAGATAAGCTCACCAGCTTAAATATAAACCCCTATGTCAATAGATAGATTGCAAACTGGCTCAAGGACAGAACCCACATGGTTAGAATTGCTGGAGTCATGTCAGACTTCAAACCAGTTACAAATGGTGTCCCACAAGGCTCAGTCCTGGGACGAAGGACTGTGGCTGACCAAGTTCGCAGATGACTGCAAACTGGGCCTCATAGAAACAGACAACTGGTGCCAGAGCCATGGCCTCAAGCTAAATGCCAAAAAGTGTATAGTCATCCCCTTTTGCAAAAACAAAGTGCCCACAAATTACCACATAGGTGGTAATCCATTAAGTACAGAAGAAGTAATTAGGGACCTGGAGACCCAAGTTGATAGCAATCTCTCATTTGTCAACCACGTGGCCAAAGTGGTTAGAAAACCATTTTATATAGCCCATCTAATCATGAAGGGATTCACATCTAGATCAGGGGAGGTCATCATGCCTCTTTACTCATCCCTCATCAGGCCCATAATTGAGTACAATGTTGGGATGTACCTTACCAGACACCTGCAGCAACTGGAAAGACCCCAAGAGTACCTCACCAAGAGGATCAAAGGCTCAAACAGATGCCATATGAAAGAAACTCCAGCTCTACTCAGTGGCATACCGCCTGTTTATATAAAGCCATGTCCAACCCGGAATTAATGGACATGCTGCACCTCAGAAAATCCAAATCCCATTTAAACTTGAACCTCAGCACTGAAATAAATAGGACCTGCTGGAGGGACAGATTCATAACCCAGAGGCTCCCTTCACTCTGGAATAAAATCCCACTCCAGGTTAGGCAGAGTCCCTCATTGACTCTATTCAAGAGGAATCTTGATGAGTGGATGGGAGATCGTATGTTTACCCTGGGTATCACTTCTGTGTCACTGTTAGACAGAGGCACAGTATACTAACCTCGAAAAAGGGCATAGCAAAATAAATTTAAAATGGGTGGTGAAAGCCAAACACATTCTGGCTAGGCTTATAAATGCCTAGTATGAACCTATGAACCTATGAACCTATGAACATATTTTCAACTATTTTTTAGCCATTTAATCCAACTCACAAGTTGGCAGTTAGCTGAAACATTTGAATTCTGATTACTCCTCTCTACTATAGTCAGTGTCTAGCAGCTATTACTTAAAATTGCTTTTTTTAAACACTTTTATTGAATTGTCACTTGTGACACAGGCAAATTTACATTCATACAAAAGTAATCAAATTGTATTAAATTAACATTAACAAACATTGTACTTCACATATATTGCTATATATTATATAACCTAAATGACATTACATAAGCTATTCCTGCCCCCCTTTTTTAAACAAGAAACATCTTTATTAAACCATCACTTATGACATAAGCAATCATACATTTATATAAATGGAAAGGAACCACTCTGGCACAATCCTATTTGTAAGCATCTCATAGGAAGGTACTAGGCTATCTGCCTGAGGGCATTTATAAGCCTAGCCAGAGTGTGTCGGCTTTCACTGCCCCATTGGTTAATTAACTGATTCTCTGTCAAGCAGGGCCAATAAAGTGATCCCAGGGTGTATAGGGAGGTACTAGGCTATCTGTCCAATGGCATTTATAAGCCTAGCTAGACGATTATATCACCTCAGATGGGACTTGAACCCCCAATCCCTGGCTTAGGAGAGCAATGCCTTATCCATTAGGCCACTGGGACCTGGCTACATCACAAACCATACTGACATACTCCCATTTGAAAACATTATTCATCACTTATAATCTACCTAATCACTTTCGGTCAAACATTACATAGATCATTTAAGTCCTGCCTTCTTTTAAACCTCATTCCTCCCCTGTATGTATTGGTCCTACAATTCCCATTTTTTCCTATGTAGTTTGTGCCTACCCTTTTCTTAAGATCTCAATTCCAGTTGTTTTATCTCTGTTAATATATTCATTACTTCTAAAATAGTCGGTTTAGATTTTGATTTCCATTTACTAGTAATTGCACTCAACAGTTTTAAAGGTAATTTAACATAAGTGCACTTTATTATAAGTACCTTCATTGCCCAGTATGTTATTGTTAGATGTCACAGACCATTTGCTTTCTTGGTCTTGGACTGACGGTGTGCTCTTGTTTTATCCAAGTGAAGTTTCTCCCTAATAGGTGTTTGGATTTTTTCTGACCCTTTTGCTGCAAAATCTTTCATTTAGCTAGTTTATGGGGGTATTCACACTATTGTTTTAAAATTTTAGACTTGCTGTTGATTTTCTGAATTAAATTAATGAACATTATAGAGCTTTCAGGGGCATTGCTAACTCTCCTGACCACAAAGGTAGCAGGAATTGTATTACTGCTACACCCTCTGAAACGCTGGCATGCTGCTACCTCATCAAGAAATGTTGAAATTCCCTTCTGCCCTGGGCTCATTTGTGTCATCTCATTAAACCTTGTGAATAAAACTTTTTTCTGCTTACTGAGTTGTTTACTTAATTGAAATAGTTTTTAAACTGATGTTGAAAGGCTACAGATTTCTTCTTAGTCTTGGAAATGGAGTTCCTGTTGTTATTTAATGTACAAATGAGCAGTGGTTTGAAGACTATAACTAGATTTTTAATGTTTTTTTTTTATTTTCCAGGACTATTCCTTGTTTTTAAGTTTTCAAGTAAGCAGTTCAATATAAATTGCATAAAAGGGCTTTAATGACAAGCAAATTATTTCTTAATTGTGTTGACTATTTAGGAAGCCAGCTTTTATTCTACTTTTTGATTAAATTATACTATCCATTTTTGGTGTAAGTTTTTTCCTTAGCTTTACAATAATCTGTAAATTATTCAGCATTATTTTAGTCTTAATTGCTTCACTAGTTTAACTAACCTTCTACTTCCAAGTATTAGTCTGAGGTTTTAAAGTATACATTTCAGTTAGTTAAATGAAGCACACATATCACAGAGATCTTCTGTTGGCTCTCCATCCACTTGGCTTCCTGATAATTGAACCCTTGACCTATTTGACCTATATCTTTCTCTTGGATGTAGGAAATGGTGTGTGCCAAAGAGTTATCAGGCAGGTATCCAAAGAAGTTTGTTTGTAATACTGCCAAAGCTATGGTGCTGTGCTAGTATAAAGATATCATAACACCACCTGAAGGTGATGCAGTATGGGGAACAGGAGTCCTTCCTGCCTTATCCCAGTACATCAGGAATCAAACTGTCATGTTTGACCAAATAGAGGAGCTGCTTCCCTAATACCTACCTCTATCTGTACTGCTTAATGCCATGTTAAATTAGCACAAACTAGGCACTGTTTATAACCTGCTCTGTACAATTTATCTCACATTTGTCACAGGCACCTGGTTGGATGAAAACCAAGGCCTACACTTGGAGTTATGTAGTGTCATAGGTCTCCATGCTGTTTACAGCCTGAGATGGGATAATATCAGTATCAAAATGACTTTTTTTTTTCCATTAGCCTTGGAGTTATCCCAGGTGGCTGATAGAAATTCAACTAGTTTTAATAATGTTCTTGTAGCAGGAGGGAGTTGCAGATTTTTCCTTTTTGTACCATCCATTTTGGTTGTTGAGATTTTTGAACCCTGTGGGGATCTGGTACATGAATTCCCTAAGTGGTTAATCTTGGGTGATTTTATTGCCTAGGTCCATTGTAAGACACAATAACGCAAAATGGAATTTAGAGAATTTTGGTTTCACTCAGGTCATTATCACTTGTACCTATAAATCTGAACTTAGTTTTCCACCATGGTCTGGAAACTAGGTTGAAACTTGATTAAAAGAAACCTTATAAATCCACAGTCCTTAAAAAGTCAATGCGTGAGTCATAAACATTGAAAAATTACCATCCCATCTCTAACCTTCCTTTTATAGAATACATCATTAAGAAGGCTGCATACACAAAGATACATTCCTACCTAAAATTCATATGGTCTTCTTGATTAGTGTCTGTGTAGCTTTAGACAGAGACACATATTGAGACTGCTTTCATTCAAGTTATTAATGACCTTCTGGTGGTGAAAGATCAACAGCTATATTCTGGCTTCATCCTTCCTGATCTTTTAGTTAACTTTGAAACCATGGACCATGGGATCATGATTAAGCATATGCTGTCCAGCTGTGGTTTGAAACCACTTTTTTTATTGGATATTTTTTTTCCTCTTAAGCTACATTAGTGGTGGCAAATCTGAATTTAATTCATCCAGGTTTTCACCTTAGAATGCAGGATGGTGCAGGTCTCTGTCTTGACCCCTTTTGGTGATTGTACACATGCTATGTATTCAGAAAGTCATAGTGTGGACAGGTATGCATTATCAATCATGATGGTGATATTCAGCATTTTTCTCCCCTCCATTTAGGAATCTGTACCTGATTTTACTGGTAATGAAGATTACTGGAATGGATGCCACCATTCAGTGGACGGCCCATAGCTGACTCAGCCTTAACTCAGCAAACACAGAGGATTTGTTGCTGCGTTCAGCAGTTCATGTACTGTATCTTCCTTTCATTTCCCCTTCAATAATCATCAGGAAACCGAATGGAATTTGTACAGCGAGTCTACGATCAGAGGGTAGTATTTGAATACAGGATGACATTTGTCGACCAGGTTTCAGTCATCATCTAGGCTCCTTATTTTCATATTAAGAATATACCTTAAATTAGGCATTTTATTTAATCTCCAGACCAAGCAGTACTATGACATGCATGCATAATACTCCACTTGATTTACTACAGCAGTCTGCACTTCACAATTATAGGTAAGAAGCTAGCACACTACTGAAGTCTGCAGCAAGTCTGATAAGTGTGATGTCATGCTTTAGTCACATAACTCCCATACTATGCAATCTGTTCTTACTGCCAGTAGCTGCTGGGCCTGTTTTAAAATAATGACTGTCATCTGCTCTGTCATTTGTAATTTGTCTTCTACCTATTTAAACAACATGCAGTACACCTAGGTTTATCAGATGAGAGGCTGCTGATATTTCAAGGAGGACCCCCCCCCCCCCATGAAACATCTGGTAGATATATTTTGCTTGCCTCCAATCCTTTGGAAGTCTGTTACCTTGTCTGATTTGAGCATGAGTCTGACTTCACTTTCTGGAGATCTCTGAATTTCAACCTGTCATAATCTATCTTATTCCTTTTGGGTCACACTTTCTGCTTTTAGACATCTGAATTCCCTGATGTCCACATTGTTTAACTGTACTGTTCTTAATGTGTTTAACTTCCTTTATTTTATCTCTGCAATGCCTGGTGCTTAGGCATTTAACTACTTCATTCAACCAAACAAACAAAGCTAAAAGTCTGTGTAAATAAATTAATATATGGCAGCAGCTACACTAAAGACATCCCATTAATGCTGTCTTTAATACGACATTAAGCAGGGTTAAAGAAACAGAGTATGGATTTCACTTAAAATTAAGATCTTTTTTCTATCACTTTTGCATATTCACATAATGGGGTATTTCCTAGGGCATATCAGACTTTTTATCATATGTATTTAAACTGAAAGTTTTGTTTAATATTGAATTCTTATTTGAGTTAAAATTGGTAAAATCAACAACCTTAATTAAATCAGTGTTTATTTTTTTTACTTCATTCTGAGTGTTGCTATGCTCTATTTAAATCAATATCTCTCATCTGCTATTTTAATTAAGAAATGTTCTTGCGGTGTAAATGACCATTTGGTGAGGCTGTTATAGAAGCAGTCAATAACTGATATGTTTTTCATGTGTCTTTATTTCTCAGCAGTTAATTAGCAATTATAACTTTGGTAAGATACAACATGTTGAACACAATGGTGTCATATTTTACCAAAAATGTTATAAAAAAGCTTGTATTTTGGCATAGAACAAGTCACTAATTACTTATAAAATTGCAACATTTTAGGAGCTGCACCATTCTTTTCGCAGTTCCTGTAAAGTTTGTCAAAAAGTTGACACCATGAATACAATTCCTTTGTGAGAAGCAAAAGGCAGACATTCATATTCTTACTCAAGCTTGAAAGCATTTGTTTAACTTATTGTGGCAGAGCTGATTATTTTACTGTGCAATGCAGTACAAGACATTTTATCTATGCTGCTTAGCATGAACTTAAATCCTTCTCCATGATGTCTACACAGTGAATGAATAAGAAGGTTTTAAAGTTGTACCTTTTAGTGCTTGTTCTGTATTGAGCCCCATCTGATTCATTGTGTTTACTAACACTGGTTTTTATTTTGATTGTCTTTTAAAGTTAATTCTGTGGATTAATAAGTAAAATGGAAGCTGCTTGCACTAAGAAACACACCATATAAAAAACTAGATGGCATAAGAACAGCCCTAAGGTTTCCAAAAGTATATAGGGTACTTTGTAGGAATAAGCATAACAGATCATAGGAAATGAAGCATCTTCAGGGACAAGAGAGAGCGATAAAGAAAGAGAGACACAACACTGAATTTAACTACAAAAGAAATGGGGGGGTGCAGAGGGAAAGAGATAGTCACCGTGAAACTTAACCCAAAATTAAGTATCACTGCTTTGTGAGAGTGTGAGTATGAGGAAATCATAGGCTTATTCTTTGTCAGATTTACAAGCTATCTGTTGAATTCAAAATGTGGTGAGATTGTAGTATGTGACCATGTCAGTTTAAATTTTAAATGTATATTTCAGTGTTTTAAATGAAATTATATCACAGCAAAGGCACACAACATGGCACTGTATAATTTTTTGAAAAAATGCCCAAAGACCTATAAAGGAGGGAGCCAGTTTTATATTCTGATGTTTCTTTATTCATCTAAAGCATTCAGACTGCTGTTTACTTTTCTGAAATTAAGATTGTAGAAGGAGAGAACTGATAGAGTTTTGCTTATTTTATAACTGCTTCATGGAATAAAAATGAACATTTGTATGACAGATAAAAGACTTGTTTAAAATGCATGTAAAGGAAGTTTGTTCATGCTGAAGTCCTTATTGCATTGTTGAACTTGTCAGGCTTGCATGAATGACATTGTTCTTCCGAAATAATGACAGAATAATTATAAAATGATATTTCTAAATCAACTTCCTTATATGCCATCTTAAAGTCTTGAACTGTTGCTTTGTCTGATATCAACAGAAGGATGGTGACAATATTCAATGGAAGAGCACAATTATGTGAGACAAAACAGATGGAGACAAAATACAAACCATAAGGAAGTATTGTCTACCAGCAGAGGATTAAATCTGTTTGTTTTTAAATGAGCTGTTTCCTGCACTCCATAGTTTTATCCCTCAATCTCCAATTGCATATTGTTTCTAAGCCATTCACTTAACCAGACAGTGTACCCTGGCCGAGTCTGAAAAAGGACCTGCTGGTTTAACGCTATACCCTGGCAAACAAATACAAATAAACAAACAAGCAGACAAACAAGGATTTAACAGAAGAAAAACAAACAAAAAAAGACAGGATCATTTGCTAGTGGTAAGTAAAATATAGACACATTCCACCACAGGGAAGTATAGGAATAATGTGAGTAGGGTCTGTAGGGAAAAGACTAAACAAATACGATGACATCTGCACTGAATGAAGGATTTATAGCAGTAAACATGCTGGTAGCAACAGTAGATGTTGGGTTCGGAAATGACTTTGAAACAAACTGAAGTTACTGACAGGCAACCAGCTAGGAAGAAAAGCAAATGAGAAAATTGGTACAAGTATTCTGTTCCCTTATTCATGCATTTTCCAGAGCCACTTTCTCTTATTCTGTGCTACATGACATCCGAAGCCTACTGTGGCAAGTGACACGTGTAAGACAGAGTACTATGCCTGGACAAGACATGTTTATATATATATATATATATATATATATATATATATGTGTGTGTGTGTGTGTGTGTGTGTGTGTATACCCATGCAAACAATGCAAACACACAGAGTCTGCTTAAATACCTATATGCAATGTAGAGTGTTACAAGTTCACCTACTGGGATACCTTTGTGGGAGGAAAGATGAGTTCCCAGCCAAAACCTACTGTGACAAAGGAATGATATATAGATTCCAAACAGAAGACATCCTAGCCAGAATCAAAACCACTGAACCACAAATTTGTGAGGTAACAATGTCAATTACACACCCTCTGAGGAGGCTTGTGTTTTGGGCTAGCACCCTGAGCCTGTAAAACCTGTAACTGCTGCAGAAACAACTAGCATTGAAATGTGGTCATTGCCCGATATACCACATGGTGCATAAATGGGAGAGACAGACAGAGAGAGAGAGAGAATGTTAATTGCTGCACTGCTACATTTGGTAATGCATTAGTTTAATAAAACAGAATAAAACATACTGTAAAATCTTCTCAGAAAAGCCACATTGTATGAAATGGTAGCTTGAAACCTAAAAGTTGGTCATATCTAACTGGAAGGAAATTATATTTGACTGAATAAAAGTATAACTCTGAGAAGTAAATATAGCACTTTTGTAAAAAAATAAAAACTTGTAAAACTATTTGTAAATGTACAGCTATTTTAGGATGTTTTTACTGCACTATTTGAAATTCATATGATACACGTAAGGTATAAATGCGTAAGCCTTTCTATAGACTGGCACTTCAGAGCACAGCTAGTTCTATGTATGGTACTAACTGCTTGACTTTTTTCATTTAAATGCCATATACTGAAACACTTTATTCTTTTTATCTTTTATAGTGTCTTGATGAAGGGAGGTTTACCCATTTTTTGACAGATAGTTCTTTGTTTTTTCCCTTGTCTCTTTTGGTGGGTCCCATGCAGATCTTCTGTGGGACTTTTCTGTTCCTGCATTCATAAACAAGGGATACAAGAATGATTTCATCACAGCTGGAATGTTCATAGATATGTCCAGATCACTTGAAAATGTAAAGCATAACTTCCTCCTGGACCAAGAAGCAAAATTTTAGCCACAACACAATTAAGTGGTTTCATATCTATCTTGAAAAATAAGACTTTTCAGATCTACACCAATAATCAATTTTGTTCTAATGAGAAACTGTTTACAGGGGCTCCCCTAGGCTCTGTTTTGGTCCACCTGCTATCCTTCATTCTTAAATCATATCATGGAAGACCTACCATAATTAAATCTCGTACTGTATGCAGATGTCATGCATTTATTTCAGTCCAATTAAACTCCAAAGTCAGCTTCAAAATTCCTTTTCCAGCTTCTGTCACTGGGACAAACCTAATCATCCCCTAACTACCACAGTAAAGACCAATGCTATGCACTTTTCATTGCCTAGAAAATTCCCTAACTTGCCTAGCATCTCCTTCACTGGTAACCAAAATAACTACATTCTCCAAGTTACAGAATACAAATATCTAGGTTATATCATCAACCAGTCCCTTTTCTTACTCACACAGACGTCATTACTAAAGTACTAGCACAAGAAATACTCAGTTACCTGATTTTATATCCTCTCACTCCAGCAGCACGGACACCTTAGTGAAAAATGTCACCCTTGCAGATGGAACCTCTCTCTCTCTCTCACTCCTCACTTTTCATTCACTTTGTAATATGCAAGGACTTTAGACCACTGTTAAAATCTGCAGATGTGCCATTCTGTCTGATGATCATTAGTACCACTGTCACATCTAAAAGAGCCTCAAATGGTTACCTGTTGCAGAAAGACCAGCCTTCCTACTCAGTTCATTCCTTTTCAGAATTTTAAAAAACAACTACTGATGTAAACTCCCAATCAGAGACTAAGTATATCCTCTAAAAACTGAAAGGAAGTTGTCATTTTACTAATTTGGTCCCCATTTGAATCTAGTATTCGGAGACATGTTTTCTCTAGACTGTGCTTTACTTTCTAGAACAAACTTCCTTCCAAAATAATGTGTTGAAATGCATTCAGTGAATTTAGGTAAGTTCTCTCTATGCATCCATACAGGGAAGTAGAATGCAATTGCTTCAAGGGTAATGCATGACACAAAATGTGACCTTAATGCCACTGTACTCACTCCTTACCACAGTCTGGCTCTGCATTCTGCTTGATACTTCTTTATTCCTATATGTATATTACATTATATTATATTATATTATATTATATTATATTATATTACATTACATTATATTATATTATATTATATTATATTATATTACATTATATTATATTATATTGTATTATATTATATTATATTATATTATATTATATTACATTATATTACATTATATTATATTATATTATATTACATTACATTATATTATATTATATTATATTATATTATATTATATTATATTATATTACATAATATTATATTATATTATATTATATTATATTATATTATATTATATTATATTATATTACATTATATTACATTACATTATATTATATTATATTATATTATATTATATTACATTATATTATATTATATTATATTATATTGTATTATATTATATTATATTATATTATATTACATTATATTATATTACATTACATTATATTATATTATATTATATTATATTACATAATATTATATTATATTATATTATATTATATTATATTACATTATATTATATTATATTATATTACATTACATTATATTATATTATATTACATTACATTATATTATATTATATTATATTATATTATATTATATTATATTATATTATATTATATTATATTATTTTATTTTATTTTTATAACATGCATATGATACACACACACACACACACACACACACACACACACACACACACACACACACACACACACACACACACACACACACACACACGATATATAAAGTATATAGTATTGTATATATAAAAATTATCCCTTGTTCTAAGCAGCATTTGTCTTCTATGTTTTATCTAACATGCTGTTATATCTGTGACTGTATGTAGAAAATTGTGTAATCAACTGTGAACTTGTTTTCTGTATGATTACTTAACTGATTATTGCATCTTTCTGCATTTAACTCTGTTCTCTTGCCTTTGTGGTCAGGATATGGCCATAAAGGGTTCTTGCACCAGCCCACATAACAATTACCAAATTTATTTATTTATTTATTTAAATTTGTTGACCGGGAGTGTCTGACTGGATGTAGGTCCATTTTCAGCAGAGGCCCGGGGAGAAAAGCTCCACAATTAAAATAAACAGACAGTATATACATTGGATTACATAGTGAATAACAATTTACATAGCAATTACTTACAACATATTTCCAGATGAAGAACATAGTACATCAGTAGACAACTAGAATCTTTATCTGTGAAGTGCATACCAGACATTAACAAATGTTACAAGATGAAGCAGTTTGTGCTGTATAATAAGTACTGGCTTATGAGCATCTGAGCTTGCTATAATCAAGGTAGTTAGTGGAGTGGAAAGAAAGATAGTGGTTGGATGGGGTGGATGATATTAGAGTGGTAGTTGCAAGGGCATAGCCAACATGTTTTTAGTTGCGCTTTTAGTAAAGTTTTGAAGTGGGTGTATGATGGTATGGAGGTAATTGTGGGTGGGAGTGAGTTCCATAATTTGGCTATGGCGCAAGAGAATAGTGCTTCACCAGCAGAGTTATTGGCCTTAGTGATCTGCAAGTGATTTTTGCTGCTGGATCTTAGTGGTCTGGTGGTGCGATAGGGTTGGAGTAGATTCTGGAGGGATGGGACATTTAGTGGATGGTTTACTAGTTTGTGGGCGAGTGAGAGTTGATACCACTGAAGGAGGTGAGGGAGTTCAAGCCAGCCCAGTTCAGCAAGTGAGAGACAGTGGTGACTATGGTAGGATGCCCTGATTTGATGATTTTGTTGTAGCAGGTCTCTAGCTTGTTTAGATCACATTGCATTAGGTTGGTATATATTGGAGAGGCATAAAGTAGGGTGGAGATAAGGTGGGAATTTGCTATTGAAATCTTTGCTGCTTTGGTGAGAAATTGCTTATTTCTGTATAATGCTCCTAGTTTTTGTGGACTTTTTTTAGTCATGGATATGTGAATGTCAAATTTTAGTTTATTGTCTATTTCCACTCCTAGCAATTTGGTGTGTTCAGTTGGGTATATAGTGGTGTTGTCTTTTGCCGTGATGTTAAAGTGAGAGTTGTTTTGAGTATGTTTGGTGGGTTGGAAGATGAGTAGTTTAGTTTTGTTTGGGTTGAGTATTAATCGGGCATCAGATAACCATGTTTCAACAGAGGAAAAGGCTTCCTGTGTGACTTTTTGCAGTTTTGGTAGGGACTGGGCTGAGCAGATGATGGTCGAGTCATCTGCGTATTGTATGAGTGTGCCATGTTTGGTGGCAGAGGCTAGATTATTGGTGTAAACAGAGAAGAGTAGGGGTCCAAGGATGGATCCTTGGGGAACTCCTATGGAGACAGGTAGTTGGGAGATATGTCATTCTGCCATACAACGGATTGTTGGCGGTCAGACAGGTAACTCTGAAACCAGTTGGTGACTGATTGTGAGAAGGATAGGTTATTGAGGACAGAGATAAGTTGTTTGTGTGGGACCATGTCAAATGCTTTAGATAGGTCTAGGAAAGTAGCAGAGGAGAAGTAGCCATTGTTTTTATGCTGAAGGACAGTGTTAGTAAAGGAGAGTAATTCAGTGGTGGTGCTATGGTTTGGTCGGAAACCATGCTGAGTACTGGAAAGGAGGTTGCTAGTAAGGAGGTAGTCTGAGACCTGAGAGTGTATGCATCTCTCTAGTATTTTGGAGAGTGGAGAGAGGGAACAGCTATGGGGCGGTAATTGGCTAGTTCTGTGGAGGGTCCACCTTTGTGGAGGGGAATTATATGTGATACTTTCCACAGTGTGGGAACGTAACTTTCTGACAGAGATCATTTAATCAAGATGGATACTGGGTAGGCCAGAGCATCAGCTGCGATTTGTAGGTATTCACAAATAGTAAATAAATAAATACATACAAGGTACAAACAAACTGAATGTGTTAGCTTGAAATGAGAAGTATATAATGAAAAGGCATCTGTTGAATTGTTTGGAGTGGAGATACAAAGAACAAAAGGAAAAAAAGTATTCTTGTACTAACTGTACTCTTACACTATGAGTGACATCCTTCTTAAAGAAAAGACTGACACCAGAAGTAGCAATGATATAGGATAAGGCTGAGGTGACTGAAAGGGGCATAGATGAGATTTAAACTTTACAGTTTTAGACAATACATTTTATTTATTTATGTACTTCAATTCAAGGATTAAGACAAACATTTCCAAGGCTTCTGGATAGTTACCCTAGTGTGAACAGCCAAGTTTCTTTACATGGCCCTTTGACTCAGAAAAAAGTTTGCTTAATATCTCAGGAAATTCCATTTTCCTAAGACAGGGTGTTGTATAGTTCATAACTCAAGCATTCAGAAACTGTCTGCTTGGAGGATTAATGCTTTTCTTCAGATACATTCTGAGGGTAGTGAAAATCTGGTGTCTAAGACCTATTCAGCCTTTCATCAATCATGAGCTATCTCCTTTCACTGTTTTCCATTCCACTCATTCGTTCAATCAACTATTTTCAAAATGATTGTTACAATTAAATCTGTTCCTTCTGTTCACAACAGTGCTTCAGCAAACTCTATTACCTGACTTTAAGGCAATGATTCCCAAAACACCAACTAAGCTAAGACATTACAGACTTTACTTAGCAAAATTGATGCATGGTTGGCAGAGGAAGAAAATGAACCATTTTTTTATTGTAGCACCTTTTAATGTTATGACAGAAAACTAATGATTAGGAAAGCAGAACCACTGAAATAATGTTCCAATTATAGGCTACTGAAAAGGCAAGAGAAGTAGGACATAATACTTCTTTTCTTTTACAGAGATGGTCGATTTTAAATCTGGAAGTTTTTGCAAATGCTCACACTGTGAATACTTGTGCTTCATCCTGCTGGTCCTGATTTGCCAGATTTGACAATGACTATTTATTCCTGATTTGCCATGCACAAGAAAATTCCAGATCCTCCTTAAAGCTGTAGAAAATGAATGGAATAAAGTTCTTCCAAAACAATCTTCGCCACTCGAAATGGAAGTTATCAATGCAAATATGATCACTCAGAGAAGCCATCTTTGTCTGTAAAAAGACCGCTGGACGAATGTTCACTAACACCCACAACTTCTAAATGAGAAGATAGAATGGAGGAATCCTGCCAACCATGATGATGATGATAAATGATGATCAGTTTCAGGTGAGAATGACAGAAATTTGCCTTTGCATCATGTTTGTGAGTCAATGCTGTCTCCGTTAATACCAGTAGACTTTTTAGAAAAACAAAACACATAACTAAATAACTTCCTTTTAAGATCTTTTGCTATAAAAAATTCCTGTTAAATTGCATGACTATCAATGCTGCCTGTGAATATGTTGCCTGCTGCATGCCTGTGTTTGATTACTTTCCATAGTCAAATTCTATGATTATGTGTGCTCTTTAACCATATTTCAAAGATGCTGTTTGGGGTGGGAGAGGGTCAATGGCTTTGTCAACATACTTGAATAACCAGAATTTGCTTTACGTCATAATTTTAAATACTAGATCAAAGTTCATGATGATATAGTTTAATTCTAATTTGCTTTTACTTTTTGAGGCAAGGATATATGTGGGGAGATGTCCTCTCTCTCTCTCTCTCTCTCTCTCTCTATCTCTCTCCACCTCTCTCTATCTCTCTTATCTATTTGTATTATTATTACACCAAGATTAGTACCACATCATTTGCTTCTAATGTAGTAATTATTTAGTGGAGTTAAGCAATGAGACTGTTTGGCTTGTTGGATTAAAACAATTTCCTGTATGCACACCTTATGAATCTATCTCATTTATTAACATACTCACTACTGGCTCATAAAGAAAACTGAGTATTCATTTTTAAGATCATCATATGAATGACTTTTCTCATGATTTCATGAGTGGCATTTTATTATGGTTTAGATGCAAGTGAAATGTTTGTAAACTTGCAGATTTGTATACTTATGTAAGCAAATTACTGACTATTCTCCATATTCTGATATATATTTTTATTTTAATGCCATCTGTAGATATAGTCATCTTGGTAGTATAACTTTTATTTGAAGAATATTTCAGATTAGGTTGCATATATATTTATTTTTAATCAAGACGATTGTTCTGAATATGTCTGAATAATCCAGGCTAATTTGGGTAGCTGTTGCATCCTCTCATTTGTAGTTAGTCAGGTTGAGCATAAAGGGTGAAACATGATAACTTCATAGCCATCACAACATTAATAATGATCATATTTCTTCATTTTGTGAGAGGAGACCTATTTCATAAGCATAGTTCAGGATAAAAGACATTTTACCAGAAGGGTTTTAAGAGGAATTAAGTATATGCATTAGAAATGGTTGCCTCCCACTGGTACACTGTTGCTGGTGGTTACATAGTTGTCGAAAGTTTTTTGCATAGAGTTTATCCATTTTTACTGTTTTATTGTTTAGTTTTTACATTTGCAAGGGTGATGGAACACACACATGCACACACACACACACACACACACACACACACACACACACATACACACGCACACACGCACACACGCACACACACACACACACACACACACACACACACACACACACACACACACACACACAGATATATATATATTAATATATATATATATATATATATATATATATATATATATAGGTTTGCCATAATTTGATTGAACTGTACTTGAACGAAAATCAAATGTTTGAAAGAATTTGACTGAAAACTACTTAAATAAAAACCCATCTGACTGAAAAGCAATTGACTGAAACCCATTTCAGTGAATCACAAATCAATGAAAATATTCAACATAAGAAAATACAACATAAAATAGCATTTTGCAGGGGGGCAAGCCCCCCTGAAACCCCTTCATGTGGGAGGATTTTCCCCTTAATTATATATACTAACTCCACATCCATACAACCATTTGACAAAAGAAAAAAAAAATTCCACACACGGAATCAGTACTTGTGACGAACACTAACAAAGTCTTTATAGACACAGCTTGAATTTCAGTTGCACAGTGTTCTATCTGATATTCATTACTGTTATATATCCTCTTGTGAAGTTCTTTTTCGTAACTATTGCTATTGCAACATATTTTCACTTTGTTTATCATGTTATCATTTTATTTGAGTCATGTTTTAACTTACACAAATCATTTTCCTATAGTAAATCTTTCAACTATTTAAAAGTACATTCACTTGTTCTGTGTACATTCACAGTTTATAACTTCCTTTCTTTTAATACTCCGCCTCTTTCTTCTTATTTTCGTAAACCACTAATCTTTTTTCCTCTTATTAGTGCATCATGCAACACATCAGATTTGCAGTCTTTGTCTTTGTTCTTCATTTAATTGGCATACGCATTTCTTGTGTCCATAAGATCTTTTGCATTTGGAAAGAAGAAATGGTGAACAAATGGTAAATACCTTTTGTCCTGATACCCTTTCCACTGTACAACACAGTACACCAACATGAGATTTAACAATCTTTAATGAATAACATACTTTAATCATATCATAGTATTAATTGATTAATCATAAAATGTATTAATCACAATATGAGCATAACTTACACATAACAGTTTAACAACAGCAGTGTCTCCTGCTCACCTCTGTCCCACCACAAAATAAGCAGCATTACCCAACCACTTACATAGTCTGATGACTTTACCAGAACCAGCATGTCACTGTTCACTTCCATACCCAGCCAGCCACCTTGTATAATCCAACACATAACACCAGAGGTGGAACAGAAAAGGGACATGTCAGCCTCTCTTCTCTGCACACCCAAAACCTACTCAGATATAAACTAAAAACCTATCATTTAACAGAAAATAAAGAAGGAGGGATGGTAGGCAGCAAGTTCACTCCTAAATCTGATCCCCCACTCTACATCTCTTGCCTAAAACTACACTAACTCCTCTTTACACTTACCTCACTTCCTCTTGAACTCCCTTCCCCTTAACCATAACCCTTCCTTGCCCAATTCTCCCTTAGAATCCTTCCTCCATTCTCCATACATACTTACTCCCACTGCCTCTTCACCTTGCCCCTCCTACTTTTTTACCACCATAAACCCTAAAGCAGCTCAGGACAAATGCGTTTGTTCCAAACTACATTTGCCCTGATCCCCTTTCCACAATACAACACAGTACACCAACATGGCATTTGACGACCTTTATTGAATAACATACTTTAATCATAGAATTAATTGATCAAGCATAACATTTCTTTATCACAATATGAACAGAACTTCCACATAACAATTTAACAGTGGCAGCATCTCCAACTCACCTCAGTCCCACCACAAAATAAGCAGTGTTACCCCAACTGCTTGCTTACTCTGACTTTCCCAGAAGCAGCGTTCCACAGCTTACTCCATATTGAACCACCTACCTTGTATAATCCAACACATAACACCAGAGAGGAAACAGAAGAGGAACATATATGTGTCCAAGAGACTGCCCCTCCTATGGAACAGGCTTCCCAACCATGTGAAGCTGAGTTCATCTATTATTCATCTTATATCCAATTTAAGTGCAACCTAGACCATTGGATGGGAAAAAGGAAATCTGTAAGAATCGTAATCCTCTTAGGAGCTGGATAAAAATCACTTATTTGTCTTTATTGTTTTTCTCTACCCCTGCTGCTGCCTGCAATCTTTTTTTCTCCATCTCCACCACACCAGCCACCACATATGAAAAATAAAGATAAATTAGACTGTTTTATTTTGACTAAAATCCAAATCAGGAAGATGGCATTGTATCACATTTCAGATATAAAATATTTCATAACTGCTGTCTCCGAACTATGGAAAGTCACCCTCATTTTCCCCTATGCAAAGTATCCTAATTTTGTTACAGTTCAATTTGTTATTAATTCCTTTATCATGGAAGGAAACCTAATATAGCAGAATGAAATATAGGACAGTAATAATCACAATCAGAAACAGAGGTGTTGTAAGGCTCAGAGCTCAGAATTGTGCAGAATATCTTGATCTGGATTGCTATTAAATTTGTTTCTAACATTGACTATACAACTGCTGAATCATGAAATGATGATGTATTCATAGAGAAAAAAGGCAAATGAGTTTGGAATGGAGTGATGCAAGTCAAAATATGTTGGTAATTTTAAAGAGGGTTATAGGAAAGCAAATATACTAATAATAAAATGAAACGTGGAACAAGGACTGAAGGTTATCATTTTTATACCTAAAGTGCAAAGTGATGTGAAGATAATTATACTGCCCAATTCTAATACGTAGCTAGATTTCAGGTCAAACATAAAGAGTAGATTTCAGCAAGACTACACATAACCAATTTAGATTTCTATAAAAAATAATAACGTATAGTCCCAAGTGCTGAAATTGTGGTAAATATTTTAAAATTTAAAACAAAGACCATAGCCTTCCATAATGCAGAGCTCACATCTGGCTTTTGTACTTAGGTAAGTACTAGGCTAGCTGCTCTTCTGTGCCATTTTAAGCATTGCAAGCTTCCCAAAGGTGAGACTCACCCCTGTCCTTGTGTTTCTGAGGTAAACACCTTAACCATTATACCAACCCTCTTCTATAATTTTAAAATTCCACTGCTCAAAAACACCCTCAAATAGTGCCAGAAAGAGTTCCAAAGCTGAGGAATGTTAAAGTGGGCCAGGACCATACAAAGCCAGAGTACTTCAAAATACTGGTCCATTAGATCTAGTCAATCTTGGCAGCATTCCCAGATACTGAAAGAATATACTGAAAATTGCAACATTAAATCTAGAAGACCAAATTCTGCCAAGGACTATCCTTAGCAGCAATGATTTGAAAGTCCTGCGGACATGGAATGGAGTATGGAGCTGAGAATGTAGTGGAATAAACAGCAGTCTCAGGCACATTTATCAAAGGCTAGTAATACTTAACAAACACGTCTGGAAAATAAAAATATAGGAGCCACAAAACTGCATATGGATGCCCAGAAACTGAAATCAAACAGCAGAACAACAATGTAAAAAATGTTATTCTATGCAATGGTGACTTCCTGAAAGCTGACATGCCAAAAGAACAGAAAAAATGGCTGAAATTCAAAAGGGTGAAAAAATGTAGTTTTTTTTTTTGTTAAGAGTGGCAAGCCCCACTGCACGCTGAAAACTTAAATATACCAACTCCATAGGTCACACCATCCTGAAGAAGGGAAGTGAATAATTGCTGGCGTACAATTTGAAATCAGACCAACAATGATTTCTTAAGGGAAACTGCACTCAGCATTATGTTTTTCATTTGCATATTACTGATATTTGTGCAATTTCACCTCAAGTATGTATAAGGAAGCCATATAAAAAACACCAAAGAAAAATAGGGCAATCCCAGGAACAATGCAGTCACTAAACTAGTAAAATCTCAGGTACTAATCATGCTGGTTCAGGAACACTGCCACCATGATCTCAAAAAAAAAAAAAAAAGTCTCCTGGACATATGTTCAGGCTACATGAAAAAGGTAAATGCTTTAAAAAAACTTCTATCTAAAATATAAATAAAGTATAATGCTGTATAAAACTACTCTTAAACAAACTCAGTGCTCTACTTCAGCTGATGACCTTCCAAGAGAGTACCTTAGAATAGCAGCCAACAGCATTGCTTAACCTTTCTCAGTCCTTATAATTAGGCCAATCCAGGAATCCCACATTCCCTCCCTCTTGAAAAAGTCCCACTTTATCCCTCTGGACAAAGGAAGAAATTCAACAGACGTTAGTAACTTTAGACGGGGTCTATGTTTAACTGCTGAATGACATTAGCATCCAACAGCCAAACATCGAACCCTATCCATTGAATGTTCATTCAATCAACGGAAAGTAACTAGCTGGCCAACACTTTCCCACCTGCCTTTTTCCCCACTGTAGTGTGGTCTCAGAGTTGGTATATATAGTTGGGTGTGTGTGTGTGTGTGTGTGTGTGTGTGTGTGTGTGTGTGTGTGTGTGTCTGTGTGTGTGTGTGCGTGTGTGTGTGTGTGTGTGTGTGTGTGTGTGTGTGTGAGTGTGTGTGTAGGTTTGAAAAACTGCAGTGTGTGAGACAGGGAAATGTTGGCTAACTATTTACTTTCTCTGTCAAAAAAAATGAACGTTCACTGAATGAACGTTAGATGGATAGGGTGTGATGTTTAGCCATTTGATGCAAATGTTACTCGATTGTTAAAACATAGACCCACTTTATACATACAGCAAGCTTTTCTCCCTTCCCAAAATACTTAAAAACTGTATTCAAAAACAATTGCTAGACTATCTCTTTCAGGAAGAACTCCTATCCCCAGCACAACATGGCTTCCATCCTTTCCATAGTACTAAATTAAAGAGTTTTACATTGGCAAAATAATGGGAGTGGATGACATCTAGATGGAGGTGCTAAAAATCACTGGATACTGTTGGGGTGAAATGGTTAATATTCCTTACAACTAATCAGTAAAAGGTGAGAAAAGGACTTCAGAGTGGTCAGCTGAGGAAGTGGTCTTCATTTTCCAAACTGTAAACAATAAGTTTTTTTTCCAGTTATAAAGCTATCATTCTCATTATACTCTGTGCAAGTCACTTAACCAGGGGTACTGAAACTGGGACATAATCCAATATTTGAGCCTTTTAGTTCATTAGTAGTACTGAGTCTTCCATCCTGGCAATTGAACTGTGTTTCAGTTATTTGAGCTTGCAGAGATATTGAAGGGGATACAGGAGTTTTCTAGCATGGTCTATATGTGAGTGGAATAGCTGGACTGGGCATTAGATGATTATCTCTGGAATGCCTTGGAGGTGGAACAACAGCAGAACATAGACCCAATGCCATTACAGTATGCCACTGCTTGTATTTCAGCAGCAGGAGATGAGTCCACATTCATGTTTTTTTAAGACACATACTTTCAATGTGGTTTAGGACCTCATCAAGGGTGTGTCTTGTCCCCTCACCTGTTAGAAGCAATTGAAAACAGTACAAAATAAAACACAGAACGAATTGCTACTCTAACATTTTATCAATAATACTGCAATCAGCACTAACTCACTAAAATGAATTAAACTGGATTTTGACAATTCAATTTCACTAACAAAGCACTCCTTTAAATAGGCCTTTATAACACTACATGATCTTCATTTTGGAATTTATTTTTTTTGTTTTACCTTACATTATGCAATCCATATTATATAATTCACCTTTTGTGGCACAGTTCATTTTGCCGAATGCCTGTTATAATCACAGGCTCGCATTATGCACGGCACAAACACAGCTGTATAATCATGCTTAGTCATTTGGACTTTTGTGACTCACCTTGTTTTGTCTTCAAATTCTGAGACAGCACCTGTCACATGACATTGCCCAGTTAATGCAAGTATCTCCACTGCACTGAGCAGTTGCAATTCTCAATATATTTTATTACATTAACAGTTACGTATAAGACACTACATTTATTAAAAGTACAAATATATGCACTTGTACCAAGCCCCCACCTTTTAAATCCCGACTACCTCTACTTCATGAATATTTTGTTATACCTGTTCACTTATTTACCAAAATGTTTTTTTTACCTATTCTAAATGCCCACTACCTACAAAATGTCTTGAGAAAACCTAGCTATTCTAAAGGCAGTGGTTTTATATAATGTTGCTCTATTCTCTTATTTCTAGTCTCACTCTGTAATTTAAGTTTGTATTAATTGTAACTAATTAACAAATTCAGTTCTACCTTTACTCTAACTGTTAAGCATTTGTTTATGCTCATGTTTTTTGTGGAACTTACACATGATTAAATACTCTTCTATGTTCATGTTTTTTTCCGTGGAGCTTTTCTCCTGAGGCCTGCACTGAAAATGGACTCTTATTGGCTCAGTGGACTATCCCAGAAAACAAATGCCAATAAATAAAATAAATATGGGATTATGACTTGACTACTGGCTCTGTTTAAAATATCATGTAAACTTACTAGTTCAAAAAGTCAGTTTACAGGCAGGTGCTCACAGGATAAGGTGCCATTTCTTTTGTCCAAGGTATGCACAGTCATTGGTTTAATAGCATTACATCCCCAACTTGAGTATGCCTTAGCACTACCGACAGTTGAATCAGTGGAATGACAGATATTATGTAGTTTGCTACGTGACCATAGTCACAGTCATTCTATTAGACTTACAGAGATAATTCCAGTACTTTCTGTTACAGTAACCAGACTGAATAGCTATCAGGAAGAGATCAGACCTTCCATTCTGCTCCCTGACCAAACATTTCATCCTCTAAGTGATTAGCTTCAGATTACAGTCAACCCCCTAATCTGTGAATTTATGGTATGGATGGATTTCCATCCAATCTTCCTGTGCTGCAAAAATATATGATATTCCTTTCTTTTCTAGAATGCTTAAGAGTTTGGAATGCATTACCAGAAAACCAAAGTGCTAGCATACTAGTGAGCCGCTGTGAAAATGAGGCCAATTACACAGTTAAAGCTATATATCAGTGTATCTGTTGTGGCTGACATAACAGGTTGCTTTAGGGGCATCATACCTCTCAACGTCTTACCACAAGAAAACTGGGCAAAGCATAAAATAATAGGGGGGAACAAAGGCAAAAAAATATGGACAGATTTTAAATATTTCTCTGATAAACATAGAAAATTGCTAGAATAACAAGATTTGTGTTAGCATGTATTATCTCAAGGATATAAAGTCTGTAACTCAAAAGTGTGCCATTTTTTAGTGATTTCAATCCTCAGTGATTTACCAGAAATGAGAAATAAACCAAAAATATGAGTCAAAAATCTGGACAGTTTGCAAACATCTGGACAGTTGAGTGGCATCAACAGTGCATATCTTGTTAAAGTTATTCAGGAGAATGGCTGTTGCAGTCTTCTAATCAAATGTCCAATGAATCACACAGAAAATGTATGCAGTCTGTCCCCATGCTCTTCAGACACTACCTTTGTAGCTTAGATTTTAGTTAGGTCCATATCTTCTGATATGGCATATATTCTCAGATATTTTTCTAATGCCTGTAGGTTGATGACTTTGCTCTTACAGCATCAAACATTATTAATTTCATTGTTTCTACCAATGTTGGTGGGAATTCCATGTATAAACTAACAACTCAGGCATTATCTAGTTATCTTTTATCTTGTTATTAGCTCTATAACATGTACAGATTTGATGCAATATGTTACCTACCCATGTGTGGTATATTACTCATGGAAATAAGTTGAACTTATTGACATGTTTGTATTACTTATGTTTTTGGTCTATATGAGCCTGTGTGTAATACCTGGTCATGGTTAACAAGTTATGCATATGTTTCTTAATAACCAGCAAGCAAATAAAATGTCATTTATCTCATGACCTAAATCTTATAATGTATTGTACTATTGCCAGCCATAGCTCTGTTTCACAACCATGTATCTATTTAAAATCTTCTGCTACCTGCAAATATATTCTGATGTATTTTTTTATACAATCCTCTAAGTTTTGTATGCAGTCCATCTAATTTTATAAATTTTATAAATATACTTGTGCATTGTGCTACTACTTTACTAAATTCTCTGCTCATACTTTTTTCACTTGTTTTACAATGTGTGTATTTTGTTGTATGATTACTACGGTGGTGCAGTGGTTAGCATTGCCACCTCACTGCAGGAGATTCTCCGGTTTGATCCTCGGCAGGGGTGCCTTTGTGCAGAGTCTGCATGTCCTCCCTATGGTCGCGTGGGTTTTCTCCGGGTGCTCCGGTTTCCTCCCACATCCCAAAGACATGCTGTAGGTGGATTGGACACTCTAAATTGGCCCTAGATGTGAGTGTGTGCATGTGTGTGCCTTCTGTGGAAGGTTGGGTGCCGGGCTGGCAACTTGACACCATAAAACTCCACTGCCAATCCTGAGTGGACAGGTAATCCATGTGGCAACCCCTAACCGGGAAAAAGAAGAAGAAGATTACTTCTTGAATTTGAAAGTGTATATTCAACTGTATACTTCTGCCTAATGAACTGGGTCATGTCTGAAAAAGGTCGCTGGTTAACATAATAAATATAGTAATAAATAAATAAATCAAATACTGACGTAGAAAATAAAACTCTGATCCTAATGACAAACTCCTTCATGTCTTTTGAGATAATAAATGGAATTAAATCCTCTGTCACCTATATCAGAAAGTTTTAAAACACATTTATGTTATTCTTTAAAATTTTGCTTACTTCATATCTTTTCCAGTTCTACATCTGAAATTACTATATATATATCTATATATATATATATATATATATATATATATATATATATCTGTGTGTGTGTGTGCGTGTGTATATATATATATATATATATATATATATATATATATTAGAACATTGAAGTTGCACAACTTTGAATGTTCTAATATCGACCTCTATTCAGTGAACAACAAAAATAGCGAAGCTGCGGAACACCAAATTTCTTCTTAGGGAAGGAATGCAGTTGGCCATTCCTGTGGCTTTGCTATGTTCAGCACTGTGGTGGAAAGTTACGGGTCGGGATCAGGTAAGTGTGTGATTGTGTGGACTTGAGGGTTAGGGTGCGGGGTAGGTGAGTTAGGGTTAGGGCGTGGGTCAGGTAAGTGTGTGATTGTGTGGATGTGAGGGTTAGGATGGGGTAGGTGAGCTAGGGTTAGGGTGCGGGTGAGGTGAGTGTGCAATTGTGATGGACCTTAGGGTTAGGGTTTGGGTTAAGGTAAGTGGATACCTAGTGGGGTGTGTACAGTTTAGTGTAGGGTTAGATGTAGGATTTTAGGTGTATGTCTGTGGATTGCTGTTTGTTTGGTGTGTTTGTGTTGTGTGCATGTGTGTCGGAACAGCAAATTTTTTCCCTTGTAAAAAATTTACTGTTCTGCATGTTCGATGTTGTCAGCATTTGCTGAATAGGGGTCGATATTAGAACATTCAACATTTTAAAAAGTCGATGTTCTAATACAGACCCATATATATATATATATATATATATATATATATATATATATATATATATACATACATACATACATACACATATTGTCTTTCACAGAAGACATTTCATATCATTTCATCAAGTTTGCAGATGACACCATGGTCGTGAGCCTCATCAAAGGAGAGGATGAAAGAGTGTAGAGACGAGGTCAGCTCTCTGGTCGACTGGTGTGTGAGAAACAACGTAGACCTGGATGTGAATAAAACTAAAGAAATCATCACTCACATCAGGAAAAAGTCATCTGCCCACTCATCGCTCAAGATTAATGGTGAAGAGGTGGAAAGGGTTAAAACTACAAAATTTCTAGCAGTACACATTTCAGAGGATCTCTATTGGACTGTGAATACTGGTCAGTTGGTCAAAATGGCCTGTCAACATCTTCACTTTCTAAGAAGGGTTAAAAGAGAAAACGTACCACTTAATGTTCTCTCCACCTTCTACAGAGGAGCTATTGAGGGCACTCTCACCTGTAACTTCACTGTTTGGTTTGGGAACTGTGCAAAAGCTAAAAAGAAGAAGCTATAGACAGTGATAAGAGTTGCTGAGACTATCATGGGTACAAGTCTACCAGCATTCCAAGAGTTATTCACAGCAAGGAGCCTTAAAAGAGTCCCAAAAATACTTAATGACTCCTCCACATTGCACACAGCTGTTTTATTTAACTGTCATCTGGTAGGAGGTACCACAGTAGTCAGTGCAGGACCTCCAGATTTGTTACCAGCTTCTTCCAAACGGTGATGAGACATTAACCCAGACACCAACCCTAGTGACGCTACCACAAATTAAGTTAATAACAGTGTTTTGTTTGGAATGTGCAATATTTATTTATTTAATTAGTTATATATTTACATTCAAGTACAATTGCCTGTTACTTGCTTTATAATATATACATAAAGAATGACAATTTTAGTTCATGTGCAATAACCAAATTTACCTGTCATGCTGCAACTGTACAGTATTTATATGACTAAATTCTTACTTTCAGCAGGTGGCAAAAAATGATCTCAGCAATTCATGGTTTAGCAGGTGTATAAGGATATAGCACCTTTTCTGTTCATGTTTTCATCACTATACTTTAAGGCTATCTAGTTTAAAAATGCAGTATAATTCTATATCTGTTTAAGTACCCATCAAGCTCCGGAAGCAGAAGCAGCAGTGTAATTTCAAATATAAAACAAGCCCTAGATGTTCTCATGCTTGTTTGCAGAAGAACTAGAAAGTAAACGCCTTCATCTTGAGATTCTTTCATTTATTACACATAGCATCTGGTTGACTTATTACATTAAAATATATTCAGTTTCCTTTTTTAAGAAAAGGAGTTGAAACAGGCTGCACTAAAATGAAGAACCTTCATGGAATTAGCGAATGCTGTAATCTTCCAAATCCGTATGTTGCTATTGCTATTTACCCAATGCAAAATGAAATCCTTCCTATTATGCATTATTTTTCCTGCTAATGATGACAGCATAGGTTATCTGAATTTTCTGGTCATCCATCTGCTAAAGAAGAAAAACATAAAAGACAAAGCGTAATAAATGCTAATTATGCAAACAATGCCCAGGATAACAGCCAGAGACTTACATGTTAATAAACTATTTCCACTTTCTAAATTAAGTACTACTGAATCAGAAAACTATAAAATCCTTCTGTCAGCATATTGGAACTATCTTAAGCAAACTGTTCCTTAGCCAAATTAGTATTGTTGTATATACATTAGGATATAGCTTTTCAAAAAAATAACATGATCTTTCATTTATCAATGCAACTTTAGTATTTATGTTTGCATTCTACAGAATTATTTGATGGCCAGCATCATGGCAAATTAAAGAGAGAGAAATTTGTTAATTGATTTATTCCTTTTGTTATGGAAAAATGAAGGTAAGAGAATTAATTTTATACTGAGTAAACTGTTAAGTAGTGCTCATGAAATGAACAGGAAAATTATCAATTTTGGTTTTAAGACATAGGCATGATATTACACAATATTATATGATATCACAAACATGACTGGTGTGATAATATTCTGCAATGAAAACATAGAGTGCATCCTTATATTCAGACAGATTCTGCCATAATGTATTGTTACACTCAGATGTAGAAATATTCCACAAAACATATATTGTGGGCCCATGTGGGTAAAAAGACACTCAGAGTTGGCAATTAATAATATACATTGCTTGATTTTGCAATTTTACTTGTATTTTATTAGTATTAGTTGTTTTTTACATTTTGTCCAGATCTTTTTCTTTGCTTCCTAGCTGAAGGCCAAGAGTCATTTGACCCACATTTCTGTTCCTCTATTCTAACAATCATTCAGCCTCATTTGGAAAATCAGAAACCCAAGAAGAAACTCAGAGAGATTCTTTCATTTATTACATATGGCATTTGGCTGCTGTCCTGTTGAATTGGGTGCTTTCCTGCTCTAACTCTGCTCCTTTGGGTGGCTAGTTGGCATACATCTGACATTGAGCCAGGCAGTTTGGGCCAAATGTTGTGTGTGCCTCCACATAAACACCTTTACCATCTACAGGCAGTTCTCATTATGTAGCAGGCTGAAGTGGCTATCCTTGGCTAAGATATCCATAGCTATTTCTCCAGATCTAAGCTGAACCCTCTCCCCTACAGGGCAGGAGAGATTATTTCAGGTAATCACTTCAAACTGACCCTGTCATGGTCCTTTAGCTACTAAGCAAGGTTGACTCAGCCACCACAGTCTTGACTTCAGTCTCTGTGCCATGGAAATGACTGCTTTATTTTAACTAGCAATGAAAAACCAACAACTAAGTGCATTAAGAAGTTTCTGTTCCAGTCTGAGTTAACCGAGCAGAAGATTATCACCCAATGACACCATGCTGATATGAATTATATTTGCAAATGTTAATTTCATTATTTAATAAGGATTTACATGACATATGCCACATGCATCTGTTTGGGGTATCTCTGTTCATAAAAAGCAGAAAAAATATATATATTTATAGATCCTAATGCTTCCCAGAAATTAATTATGAATGCTGTCTGTTCCTGTTCTACAGCAAGGATACCTGAGGTCTAGCAGCTGACAAAGTTTCTAAGTTTTAATGTCGTGTTCTAAGTAAGTGTGACTTACAAATGCTATGAACCTGAAACAAGTATCCTCTGCAAAATGGAAGGGAGGTATTCATATCTACTGTAATTTGACATAAAAGCCTTCACTTCTGTATTAAATGATAGTTTGCTACAAGCTTGAAATCCTGGCTGTTCACAAAGCAACAATTTTACCACCCTATGTGAACCTCCCAGTAAGAGTCAGCATATTACTTAATACCTCATATGCTTTTCTTTTTTTTTGTGGCAGTATTGATAATGTTGATCTGTACTTAGTGTCCTTATCAGCATATTATGTTGTAAGTATGAAAAATAGGTAATTGTATTTTTCTGCATTTTTAGTCAAAAATTAGTAAAAGAGGTAGAACAGAATCTATCATGCCATCTCACTCCACTGTTGATAGGCTACTGCGAATGTTTTAATTATTTTATTCCTATTTTCGCAATGCTTATTTGGCATATGATTAGCTAACCTACCTTTCTTTAGCCCCTAAAAAAACTTACTTATGATCTGGTTACAACTGCTGACCCATTACTGCATAACTCATTGATTGATTTATCTGGTTGCCAAGTAGGAAATTATTATTATTTCTCTGTCAGAAATCACATTTTGTTTAGAGATGATTAGAAAACTAACATGACCTTTTGGATATTAAAACATCAAACATTGCCAGAATTATTACTTGGCATTGCCTCTGTCTCTTTCCAGCATAGCATCACTTAATTTGCTAAGGCATGACATTCCCTGGCCAAGTATTTTTTTTTCTAAAGAGCAGAAAACATTTATTGATATGAAACCCAATCCAGAAATATGGCTTATTGTTCAATATCCTTATTGTATGCAGTACACATTTTGCATTTTCTTTATAGTTTATGTAAATATAAGTTTTGACATCATGCTCAAACTGTTTAACTCATGTGATAGAGCACCAAAAAATGGTGAAAAAAAATCGCAACCTGTTGAAACAAACACCGGATCATGGAAATGCCTTATTCTTCTTCTTTTGACTTTTTCCGGTTAGGTTAGGTTAGAGGTCTCCACAGCAGATCACCTGTCTGCTCTTGATTGGCAGTCGAGTTTTACGGTGTTGAGTGCCTCAATGAAACACCAAATTGCGGTAAGCAGGTAATAGAAACACTGCTAGCCATGAAATTATTATTCCAAGTAGAACCAAAAATGTATTAACACAAAAGATTAGCACTTTTCATCTCTTCACCATGAAGAAACTTCATCAGATAAAATCACACAGCCCAACTTCCTTTTAATACAATGCAGTAACAGGAAGTAGAAAATTAAAGCAACACCCCCCTAAAAACCTTCTTGTCCAACATATGTAAATCAAGAATAGTAGGTCACATTTACATAGCCTTAAAAGCAAAATAATATAAAACCTTATAATACTCTCAAGGTATACGAATATACATCACCTATATTAAGCTTTAAAGCTTTAAGTTTTAAAACACTGGTTAAAGAAGCCTGCTTATTTAAACTTTGCCACTGCATCATATTAAGCCTAACTTGCCACACCAACTCTCTTATTCAAGTAGAAGAGGCCATGCCCCACCCCAGTCACTAACTTTAAGGTCTTCTAATACAAAAAAAAAATAAAAATATGATTCTCAAATTCAACACAATGTTTAGACAGAGCACTTGTATCATTCTTAATTTTTATATCCCTCAAGTGCTCATAAATACATCTCCTAAATTTTCTTTCCGTTTTCCCAATATAGAAATATGTGCAAGACATACATAAAGCACAATATACTATTTTCTCTGTATTACATGTAAACTTACCAGCTGATTTAAATGTATAACCATTAATTGCAATTTCATCTATCTCCAAAATGTGTACACAATAGGAACAAAAACCACATCATCTGTCTATCTACAATGGACCCAATATTTTTCTCAAACAAATCCTTTAAATTATTACCCCTCTAGTAAATAATAACTGGTCCATCACAAATTTTACCCATAATCTCCCTGTCATATTTGAACACCTGCCAGTTCTTCACCAAGACATCATTTATTTTCCTACTTGAGCTATTAAATGTAGAAATGAAGGCACTTTTATATTTATTTATATCACTATTACAGTCACTACCCCCATTCCATGATGTGGAATTATCAGATTGAATATCTCTTATCATTGCCACAGTATTCAGGGTACCCTGGGGTCCTGTGTCACCCACCTGGGAAACAACATTACCCAGAATGGGCTTATAGAAACCCCTTTCCCTTTTATTCAGAACTTCAAGCATATGGTCGTTAACCAACTGGGGGGGGGGGGTACCACACCTTAAAAACATATCCTTCAATACATCACATTCAACCAGAAATAAATCAAATGGTGACACCATTCTGGCTTCACGTACAAGTTGTCCCTTTAGGACAACCCACTTCTGTTTAAATGGGTGGTCACTAAAAAAACCTACAATCAAACAAGTATATTTCAGCATGCTCAAACTGTTTAACTCATGTGATGTCAGGTATCCTCATAGGCAATGTATGCAGGCTTAATTAATAGGTACAAGGAAAGCATGATTTGCAGTGGAAGCGTAGAGATAACATACTCGTATTCTGAGGCAATGCATTTAAATGTTACTCTGCCACATCTAATATCTAAGATAGTATGTACTTAGCGTTTGTTCTAAGATTACAAAGCAGTTAAACTGTAGATGAGATACTGGTGAAGAATTCAATTAAGTTTATTTCATAAGTTGCTCAAATGTGTTGTACCACACACCTCTAGGCCAGGAAAGCAGAGTTAGTACACCAAGCTTTAAACTCAATAGGGAATTCAATTGGAAATGTTTTATGTGAGATATCTTTAAAACTGTAACCAAGTTTTTAATTGTTTTAATTGAATTATTGATTAATGAAGTTGATTAAACATATATAAGGTATTTGGTGAAAGGAAAAGGTATACTCTGTAAAGGCTCGTAGTAGCCGAGGTGCTAGAGGAGATTTATTGTGTCTTTATTGTTTTAATAAAAGTGTTTGTGTTTGAGGCTTGGTGTACTAATTCTGCTTTACTGTCCTAGAGGTGTGTGGTGCAACATCATTCTGCAGCAGTTTATGGTTCCTACGTTGCTCAAATAATTTAATCATGCTTTTGATTGAAACAGTGAAACATTGTATTATATGGGTTTGTTCTGTTTATTCTCTTGTAAGTCAACATGTTTGTTACTCACTAAGATTTGTTCTATAAGAAAATTGTAATATTTTCTTTGCTTTTTGTTTTTAATACTTTTTTCCAAAATAGTTAACATTGTCACAGGTCTGCCAATAGAATTCACTGTTTTACTTCTCATTTTGTTGTTTGGAAACTCAATAATCCTTAGCTGGGTCCTCAGCTATTTTCCCTGAAGATTGTAGTGTTCATTTTAAATCTGCTTCATTGACCAGTGGCACATATCCAGCATACTGTTTTGTAACTTCCTAGAAGTATCTAGAAGTATGCTTAGTAATCCATGTTAACTAATACAAATTTCTACTATTAAAAGTGCATGTAATACAATGACTTCTCAGTGTGACTTATGTAGTCTATGATATCCTTAACAACAAATAAATAATTTTTGGAAATACTTCATGCATCCATCTTGATTTTGTAGTAATGTCAACTATTTCCAAGTATTCATGTAGATCTCCAATTTACAAATGTTAACATCTAAGTGATGCTATATTGAAATGCAAATGGTCCATTAGGATCAGCACCCTACACCAGTCAACAGATATATTAAATAAATAAGATAAAGTATGGGGTAGTTAAGTTAGGAAGTGAATAAATTACTAGCTTATATATTAATTCTGTAATGAGAAAATTCTAGTCCTTGAAACTCACTGTAATAGCTCTACTGCTGGCCTGCGAATTTCTGGATGCAGGTGGGAGTTACTCCTGCTAAGGAAAAAGTATGGCTCTCCTCCGTAATTCACAGGTGAAGACTCAGCAGTTCATTACCTGTAGGCCATCTCTAATACAAGCTCCTTATCATTTTACTATTTGCCCTGACTCCTGTGGCTGATCCCCAAATTTTATTTTGTTTTCTGCCTTGCCAACATGGAGAGTGAATTAAAGTACTGATTATTATTTTTTTGTCATTCTTGTAAATCCATTACATAAACTATCGTTTTAACCCAGCCAAAAGAAACTCAAAAAGATGAACCCCCCTTGCTATTTCTTTGGACTAGTAATGCAGCAAATTTAAACTGTGGACCCTCTGTGTTCAGTTGCCAATAAGTCCATCCTCCTTGCTTCATAAAAATTTTATCCACATAACTAGACCAGCATTAACTGAACTGCCTTATATTAATTAAAGCAACCTGGAAGCTCAAGCCCACCTTCTCCTATAGGTAGAAATGATTAAATCAAAGCCACTCATGAGGGTTTCCCACTTTCACAGAAATTGCTGAGCATGGTGATCAGGCTGATTATATTACCAGCTAAAAATGGAAATTATGTACACGATACAGTCTAGTTATTTAAAGGTTTCTAGTACTCCTGTTTTTTATACTTTTCATTACATAGATAGGTAACAAGTTATTCAGTAGGCATTATTTAGTTTATATGTCCTCCAATGTTTTGTTTGTCTTTTCCCGGTTAGGGGTCACCACAGTGGAACTCTGGTTGGCTTATGACTGGCAGTCGATTTTATGATGACAATTTGCCAGCCTGATGCCCAACCTTCAGCAAAGGCACGCCCATTCACGCATGTCTTTTGGAGGCCACTCAACCGCGGAGAGAACATGCAGACTCCACACAGAAGGCACTCTAGCAGAGAATCAAACAGGAGAACTTCTTTCTGTGAGGCAACAACGCTACAGCTGTACCAATGTGATGTGCATAAATAATCTTAATGGTCTATGATGGAGTAACATTGACTACTTAACTCTTTGAGTATTTGATTTTCATTGTGGGAGTTAAGTTTACCATCTTATATCCCTTTTTTATCAGCACATGGTTAATTGGTTGATTGACAGTTGGGTACCATTTCCTGAAGGCTAATAGGAAATTGGCACAGGGTAGTGTGAAATGGACTATGTTAAATCTTGGACCTGTGGAACATGGCATGTTATAATAGACAATATTTCAGGGGAGGAGGCAAGTCTGGTTTGCTGTGTTGTTGCCAATAATTTTAAAGGATATTTCTGTTTCAAGAATGGTTCATACTCTATTTTTTAAAGCAGTGAAATTAAATAACCTAGTTTGTAGACTACAGGGATTTTGCAACTTATATTTCCTGTCCATGTTGGATGTGCTTACATTATGTATATTTCTAGGAAACCATGACTCCATCTGTTTATAACCAAAATGAGGAGTAAAGCTCAACTTATTTTGCTTGAATGAGACTAAACTGTTATCTTAATTACACAAAGTTGATATCCTTTTCTCTGTGTTGAGCCATTACTTGTAGAAAAGTGTGGTTTCTGGGAGAAATAATGATAATTTGTGCTTGAAAAATGGGCTTGTTATTTTGTCTACTTAAAGCTAAAATGTATATAGACATGTTGTTTGTTACCGCTTTAAACATTCTTTTATAGCAGTCTTGATCTTTACTGGATCAGTCAGTTTAATACTTGGGGCCAGATTCTTAAAGATTGGTGCTGGGTTCAGCACAAAATCTATGCTAAGCAATGTAATATATTAATCACACAGGGCTACATTACCATATATGCATACTACAACTGCAGAGCAGTGCAGAAATCAGCAGTTAATTTAGCTCATTGCAACTATAGTTATCTAGTACAAATTGCTGACATACCAAGCAGTGTTAATATAAGTCAATAACATGGATATAAGCAAGAATTCATTTTTGTATACTGTCATAATTTTGCAGACTGAACACACAGTGCAACACATAAGAAATGCCAGTAATCTGGCATAAAAAGTCACACCACTGGCATCATAGCAACTTTATGGATTCAAATGGATGGTGCAGGACATTAAAAGAAATTGGTGATGTGGCATAAAATATCACATCACTATAGCAACATAGCAATTGCTTATCTAAAGATGGTGTGGGGATTGGGACATGTATGAATAACACTTGCAAAGTATGCACCCCAAGAAGTGAGAGAGAGAGAGAGAGACAGAGAGAGCACAGTAGATGTTGAATGAGGGCCAAGAAGAGAGGTACAAATGATGAAAGAAGGCCAGCGAGGGTCAGAGGGGCATGGGTATTATTTTTTTATTGGGAATAGCCCTTTTTGTATTTTTTTCTAAGACAAAAGGGATTGGTGAGTTGTTGGAAAATGGAAGAGAACCACGTAACAGACACAAGGAGGGTACCATACAAAAGGGGCAGGGCACGGAACCATACCTCTCAACTTCTTGCTGGAAGAAATCTGGACAAAGCCCAACAAAATGGGGAGTACAAAGCCCCAAAAATAGGGACATATTTTAAATATTACTCTTATAAACTTAGAAAGTTGCTAGGGTAACAGAGTTTGTTTTAACATACATTTTATGAAGCATTTGAAGTCTCAAACTGAAATGTATGCCATTATTTAGTGACTTCAGTTGTCTGATCATCCCAATGTTTTGCCAGAAAATCACAAATTCTATGAGAAACAGACCAAAAACATCTGCCAAAAATCTGGACATTCTGTGAAAATCTGGACAGTTGAGAGGTATGCGACGAAACATGAATAATAAATATGCAGACTACACAGGACAGTTCATGGGATTAGGAAGATAAGAAAAGAGAGCAGAGATGAAGACTAAGCATGGACCACTATTTAAAAATACATCAATTAATGCACTGATGCAAACAACAGCATTGCTGTGATGTTGTACACTGTGTTACCACCTTACAGGGGGACCAGGTATTACTGCACATGTAACAGAAAGCAATACCTGTTCAAAAAGGACAGCACAACACAGACTGAGATACATCTGTAACCATGCCCTCCGGTGGCAGCTCTAAAATACCAACAAATGACATAGTAGTGTGCACGTCACAGGAATGAATGGATGAAACTGCATAAACAATAGGTATATCTACGGTTATTGCAAGTGTGACAGAATGAAGTAAGAAAATAAATAAATAATATAGTCAGAAGAGTTAATGATTTCAACTCAGGTTGTATCATATTTGATTTCATTGTTGGACTATTGTTAATTATTTATTTGGTGCACATTCTGGACTACACATATTTGTATATTTTTATTTATTTATTTTTAGTAAAGGAAAGAGATCAGCTTGACAAATAATCCTTGTTATCCAGTGCTTTCTGGATCTGTCACACAAGAGCTGCAACAAACAATGTGAATTCTGTTTTCCATTTTGTCTCTTTGGTCCAATAGTACCAGTAAAAAGTGCGCTCTGTAAATGGTATGATTCTTTGTCTCATCTTGTTTACAGTGAAGATACCCAGATATGGAGGCAGACTGTTACATATGCCTTAAAATTCTTTCAAGGCAAAAACAGATTTATCAACCCACATATTCCTGCAGTATGAATACAAAACATCACATCATTTCCTGTATGTGGTTAGAGACCTGAGAAAGCCATTGGATGTAGAGGAAGAATGCTCTTAAGAACTAATGACCACAGAAAGCTGTCAATGGCAAGACAATGGTGCAGAAACCACTTTCACAGTGTACCGCTAGAGAGCAGTGAGGTTGCTTTGTGTCTTCTATTCATCACATTGCATCCGGGGTTCTTATAGGAGGAGTGTATATGAATATGAGGGGCAAGGCAAAGATGTCTGAATAGACAGGTCAACTAACTTCAAGCATGCAGAAATACTCAATTGATAAATGGTGGGTAAGACCAAAGTGTGGGGGTATTTCCTGGCATTAGAACTGGTAGATATCATGCCATTTGAAGGGATCCCTAGCCACCAGATTCTTCTCTATAAATCTGTAGTCTTAGCACCAACATTAAAGCAGACGTATATGGCCTCCTGTACATGAGCATGTTCACTGAAAAGATTTTACAAGGCCATGAGCTTCTCATTGACTGTACCCAACATTGCTAATCTGTCTTCTAAAACCTGCTGGCATTGAAGGAGTCCTACCACAACTCTGTAAAGAATAACCACTTCCCTCCCTGTCACATGGCATATTAAGATGAAGCCAAGACCCTAAAGCCTTTCTGTACTAGCTTCTGGTATGCTTGGGATCTGAATATGTTTCCTGAAGATATATACGAGACTTAGTCTACTTAGCTATCACAGCAGTTTTTGTCTGCTTCAGTAGGCTATACTGGACTGATTCATTAGTTTATTACAATCATCTTGGTACTGAACATGGTTTCATGTTCCTATCAATAAATGATGTGCTATATGTCTGTACACCAGTACTCCAAATATCTTTACTACCTAAAACTAGTTTGTTCTATATCAACCATCTATCTATCTATGAATTTGGCTCCCAAAATGTGTGCATATGTATGCGGCGGTAAAGCTGCTCCAGGAATCTCAAAACTAAACAATCACTCCAAGATTACAGTTTGCACACTGGCTATGTCACATAGAGTCCACCACTATCTGGAAATTTCCTCTGACTGATGCAAGGTGGAAGGTAAATGATATACCTCTCATGATTTCTTTTGACTGAAACAAGTTAAATGATAAAGCAGGGTATTGAAGCAGGGGAACACCAACTGACTAGATGTGAAGGCATTAGATAAAAAGAGATGTACAGGGACAGCAGTGGAAATGACCACAGCAAATTGTCCAAAAATATTCAGTACCTGTGCAGTAAATGCTAAGTGATCTGAGTTTATTTCTGTAACTTAGCTCACTGATCTCCATGTATTTGTCAAGAGAATATTCAGTTGTACTCTAGCACTAATTTACTTCCTATAATATCTAGCTTAAACTGTTCAGATTATGTTCACCTACAATTTACATTTACATTTTTATGGAATGATTTAAGATTAGTGCATGGTTATATGGCAGCTTTTAAACAAACCTCAAGTAGGTCTCAATGTTGCATAACTAACAAAAAAGAAAATAAAGAAAGAAAAAAAAAAAAAGGGAGGGGAATTGGGAAGGAGTGCTTGTCATTAGCTAGTGACTGCATTCCATTTCAGTTCCCAGTCTTAACAGGCCAATATAAAACAAAGATAAAAAAGCAGAAAGTCTGAAAAAGTTTCCTTTCAGCCTTGTCTCTCAGTTTATGGGCACATATCCCTCCAGTCCATATGGCACTCCTGTTTATAAGTCACAAGGGAAGATTTGAACCTTCCCACAGTCATCAATCCTGTTGTTGACAGAACAAAAGACGGATTCACTCGATGCCATATACAAAGGCAAAAGGGCTATATCTGTAGTGACAATAGATCATTTAAGATTTAAATTAACTAGGAATGCATCAAACTGCAGTAGCCATTTTATTGCCCTTAATCAGCAGACCCCAGGTCCACCTAAAGTTGAAGGGATTTCAGCAACATTTTCATCCATGACTCTGGTTATGGAAGCATCATTGTACTTCCATGAGTATAAGTATAAGGCTTCTAGGCCTGTTTGTAATTACTGAGCACCAGTTCCAAGACATCTTTCATTAGAGAGGGCTCTTTTGCACCCTTGTGGCAGGAAAGTGCTGTCTGGGACCCATCTGATTTAAGGTTATTGGACCAAAGCTCAGAGTCAAGCTTCCTTATTGGTTAGTTTGAGCTAAAAGGGGTTCTCCCTGCTGTTATTTAAGCCTTGCATTTCTGCGGGTTTGAGCTGAGCACACCATCCCACACTGCTGTACAGCAATGAATACTATTGGTGGTTATAGTAGCAAACTTTTCACTTGTTCATTTTTCCCTTAGTACACTCCTTTTTCTCCATAGGTGGTTTTGCGAGATTGTGACTCACAGTCAGGTGGTACATTCAGCATAACTTCTGAAGTACCAGTATAAATCTTATCCATTAAACCTTCATTGTTTAGATGTCTTCACCTCTCCATCTGCTTTACCTAGTTCTTCCTGTCTACTACCCAGTTCTGAACATAGTAACTTCCTAGGATTATGGATGGACAGTTTCCCACATTTTCTCCAGCCAGCCTGGTTGACATGGACATCTTGAGACAATGTAGCAATTACCTCGTGTACACTGACAACCCACTCCTCTTAGTTCACTCCAATTCAATATGTGAGAGATGCATCTATATCAAGAACTTTGAATCCAGGCTCTCTCATTCACTATTTAGTACATCTGACACTGAAGAGGCTGTCAGTATACACAAATTACCACCTGTACAATCTAAACAAACAACACATATTCCTGCATATGCAGAGGTCCTTACCAGAAGCCCACCCAAACACCAGAGATCTCTCAAACACAAGCATGCTTCACGTAATACATCTCCAGCAGATTATTGTACACATAATACTTCACATAACAGTGTCTCACAGACTAAGCCTTTTTAAGGCATAACACAAAACCAAACATTTTCATCATAGGTGTCTCCATTATGAGACACACAGATGTCCCTCTCACCAGGTTGGATAAGTAAAGGTCATGGTCAGTTGTCTATCTGGTGCCAGGATCCGCCACATCACACAAGCACCCAAGTCTCTCAACAACTGATACTGTTATGACTCCATCATAGTCCATGTTGGCATAAATGACTTGAGATGCACCTCACTGGACTATATAAAGAAAAACATGACCAAGCTCTCTGATTATGTGTCTCCGGCAGCATTTTACCTTCACCTACAATGATGCGACAATGCAAACAGAAAATTGTTGACTTCAACAATTGGCTTACTTTCAGGTGTCATTCTAAGGGATCCAGTATCTGTCAGCCTGGGATGGAATGGTCAACAGAGCTTGATGCTTTGCCAGAGATGGTCTTCATCTGTCACCCCTGGGATTTTGGTTCCTGGCTAAGGCTCTTGCCACCCCAATATTGCCTTTTTTAGGCAACAGGACAAGAACAAAATACCCGATATAAAAAAAAAAACACAAAAACAATCTCAAGATCATGTTGCTTAATTCTAGTAGTCTAAACCTGAAATTGCACTCACTGAAGCACTCCACACCTTAAAAGATTCTGACACTTGTGCAATCACAGAAACCTGGTTTAAGGCTGCTGAGAGCACCCTAGCCATACTGGGTTACATTTCTTTCTACACGATCAGACTCACCCCCCCCCCTACTGGGAACTACTCAAGTCAATCAAGATACAACCAAATACTCTGGCTTTGGGTAACTTTAATTGCCCCGATCATTGACTGGTTAAACTATACATGTTCCTACTCACTTGCCTAAAGGTTCCTAGACTTCATTAATTCAAATGTCCTGGTTCAGCTGGTTGACATTACCACAAGGGGCTCAGACATCCTGGGTCTTGTGCTCACCAATATGGGGGACTGTTGCAACACTCCCAGTGTGCGGTCCTCCCTGGTGAAATCTGACCACAAATTAGTCTATTTAGTCATAACCATAACACCAAACCCACCATTAGCTGCAACCAGACTAAAAAACTTCTCTAAGGCCAATTACAACCTCTTATGAGACAGCATAAATAGCTTCATAACCCCTCCCCCCACTGTTGGTACAGACACTTATGCAGGGCTCTAAACCAATGCCTTATACAAATACCTGCACAATTGTATTGACTCTGCTGTACTTGATAGGACCAAGGCAAGATCTTCAAGGAAGAACAAACCTGCCTGGTGGACATCTGCCATTAAAAGGCTGTACAATAAGAGAAAAAAATTGCTGTCTAAGAATAGAAAGGAACGGTCTCCAAACTGGAAACACTCACATCTCAACTTAAACAAGCAAATAAGACTACTTGCGAAATCTTCCAAAGTTAACTATGAATCCAAGTTAGCTTCCCAAACTAAAGACAAACCATAAGGCATTCTTCAGTTACATCAGTAACCTCAAAGAAAAGACCCAGGTATACGCTGAACTTGTAGTCAATAGTACTACATATATGGAGCCTGTGGACATAGCAAACCTGCTAACTGATATAGCTGACCTCAAACTTCTCTGGCACTCCAAACACTCACAGTATTTCCTCTTGAACTGTTGTCTACATCACCTGCTTTCCCTAGAGGGTGCTACTCTTAGGCAAGAGGAAAATATTTTCCATCTCTAGATCTTGTAGTTTTCTACCCACCAGAGTGAATGTCCAATTCAGTAGCTGGAGTGTTTCCTGTTCGTTAGCAACTGACATTTTTGGGCATGCTGCCTCATTGCTGTTTGCATTGCTCCATGCTCTAGAGAAAGATTATTGTTTGTTGCATGTACTACTGGACTTTTTTCTCCAATGCTCTGTGTGTGAATAGGGGGTGGGGGTGGCTAAAACCTCTAACACTGTCTTTTGCACCACGCAGACCAGATAATAACTCTTTCGGAGAATGGCTTTCTGCAGCTTTCTGTGTTCTCATGTTCATATTCTTTTTTCTTTGGAAAGAGTTCCTTAGGTGGACAAAGATTTTTCTGTTCATTAAGCTCAAAGGTTCTGAAGTGAATCATAAGAATTTGCTGTAAAGTTGTAATTGATAGCTGTTAACTAACCATAGCTAAAACTGGAAGCCCTCTTGAAAGTAAGACCACAGAAATACACAACCAACTTCTGGCACATATACATGACCTGCCAGGACAGTGTAGTTAAAAGTCAACATGTAGGAGGTTATCCTGATTTTCCAAAAATAGCTAAAGAGAAAAGAACATTTACTCCCAGTAAAATTTATTGAGAATATACTCTTCATAATTCTCTGATTGACTAATATGAATTTGCATTCACAGTGGGTTGAGACAGTCTTGTCATTTGTGCAAGTCAATCAAAAAATATCAAAAATGGGTTGCTGATTATTTTGCATTACAATATCTTTGGAAGAAAATGATGTGTCATTTCATTATTACTAAAATGTTTTTAAGGAAACAGTGACATTTTGAAAAGACTGTTTCAGAGGCATTTCAAAATCATGTTTGACATTTAACATCCTGCTGACTGCTTAATATTTAAGTCTATAAACTTGTAAATGACAGAAAACAATATTTATTTCATTAATGATATGCAGTATACAGAATGATAACACAAAGTGGGACAGCTTTACATTTGCTGCAAAACAATATAGAACTTTTAACTTTTCAAAAGTATCATCATAAAACAAGACAACAGCAAGTATTGCTTATAGGCATTTAATCTCACCACAACATCCATCTTTTATGAAATATTACTTCTGACAGACAATCATTGGCTCAAATGAAGAGATTGCCGATGTCATCAAAAATGCAAGGCCAGTCACCCATGAAAAATTAACAGCAGTCCCTCTAAGAATTTGTCAAAAGGAATGATAATCAAATCTTGACAAATATGCCCTTGAAATTTCATCTTCAGTGACTGACAGTCCATAAGGGCTAAAATCTCATTACAGCACCTCAAGCATTTAATAAGGAATGCAGAAAACTCATGCACATTTATAAGCTTTTAGAAATGCTTTTAAGATAAAGCTGTCTCTATCTTTCCCATTAAGTAGACAGTGATAGGGAACAAACATGAAGTACAAATACACACGCCCTTTGTATAAACCAAATTGTTGGATTTCTGTCTTATCAATTTAATACACGGCTATCTGCTTAGATTTGAACTGTTGAAACAAGCAATTTAAGGAAATTTGTGCTGTTCACCTTAAACAATTAACAAATAATTTTGACAGCTGTGGTACATGGCATCACAAAACTCTTGTGTAATTTGTCATAATTCAGAATAGCAACTGGCTGCTATCCTAAAGACACATACCCCAGGATTCATGAAGCTTGTGCCAGGTGCAGGCGTAGCATCAGCGTTCTAACACCAAATATGGCCACCGAGCGATTCAGGTAGGAGCTGTTTCCATGTGCACTACCTGTGTACGCTACACCCGCACAACTCCTGAGCCATGTATGCTAATTACCCCATATGCAGCAGTGTAGCATGCAAATGAAGGTATGTAGCAATTCAGGAAGTGGTGCAGGTGTAGTGCAAGCATGCAGAAATGTAAACTGTAGAAAACGGTTTACATTTTTGCAAACATAAAATCGGAGCCATGACAGCCAACCAAACACATGTATTATAATGTTAATATATAGCCATTGGCATGAAAAAACATGTAGAAAATATAAAATGAACATTTAATATATATAGTCGCACTATCATGACGTGGAAGCGCAGGGCAGTGGTGCACAAAGGGGATCACAAGGAATAAATAAAAATATAGAATAAAACCGCAATGAAACACATATCACGATTTCCCCATAATAGTCAATGGCAGGCATGCCACACCATACTCATGGCGCAAGGGTTGCTAAGGGGCAGTGACAGTGTTATGCACAGTAGATAGGAATTAGTAGGCAATGCCATGCAAATGAGAGGATTAATAGTGAATCGCAAACTCCCCGCTGGTGTAGGGATACACCTCACAGTGTAGCGTTATAACACCAAGGTGAGCCCGTGAGATAAAGATGACATCAAGAGAGGGGTGTGTCCCCATTGCTGTAAGCACATTGGAGCATTGCTAAACTGGTCTGCCCCTAACTAGGCAAAGCGGCAGGATAGGGGTGTGTTGAATTGCCCATAGCCATGCTTAGCTGAGAGTACACAAGGTAACCGAGAATGTATGTGAACGGAGATGAAAACGCGCATAAACCCAGTAAAAGGGTATGAGCATCACTCACTGCAGCCGAAATAGGAAGGATATAGGAAAGAAATAAGGAAATGCTGCAGCAGTGAAATTGGAGTAAAATGACTAATTAACTCCTAGGAGCCTACAGTGGGCCATTGACAACAGCTAACAAGGCTGCAAGCAGCTACCTGCAGAACAGGGAAGGGGAGGGGCTGTACTGCAAAGAAAACAGCAAAGTGTCAAAGTAGAACAAAGGCGATATGCAGTATATCAGCTATAAGGCACATTTTGCCATGACTAGGTAGGGAAAGTACAGAACAAGAAAGACAGCAGGTGGATGCATGCCTGATAATGGGAGGGGATCCAGGTCTATAAGTGAACTAAAGGGCAACAGATTAATCAAGGCAGGCAAGTAGATCTCCACAGTAAAGGCCCCACACTTGCAATACTCATTACAAAACCCTTAATTAAGACACACAGCAGCTGGAATAGTTCATACACACCCACTTACTTCAGCAGCATCCATAGCACAATACTATAAAGTGTGAAAGCACCTCACATACATTTGTGTATTCCCATACACTCTGCACCAGTGGTGTATACAGACAGGGAACTTTTATTATGTACATGTTAGGGGCTGCCATAGCTTTGATCCACCAGCATGTGTTGGAGACTGAAGGTGGTGTGGAGGATGATGCACATGACCACCTCAGGCACCAGAGGAGGAGAAGAGTGATCAGACCCAGGGTAACCTACCAGGGGCTACATGATCTGGAGATAGTAGAGCGTTACAAGGTGGACAGGGACATCATACAGCAACTTGTGTAGCTGTGCCGGCCATGCCTCAGAGCCAGAACAAACAGAGGGGAACCCATCCCAGTGGATACAAAGGTATGTGTAAGCCTGAGAATACTAGCTACAGGTACCTTTCAAAGACCAACTGGGGATATCCTGGGGATCTCACAGGCATCAGCATCCAGGGTACTACACCAGTTCCTGGATGCCTTCTTACCACATGCCAATGAGCACATATACTTTCCCCAAACGCAGGAGAGGTTGGCCAGCAATATGCATCTCTTCCACCGTGTGGCAGAATACCTGGAGGTACTGGGTGCAATAGACTGCATGCACATACACATCAAGTCACCACCCGGTGAGCAGGGAAGGCACTACATAAACAGCAAGGGATACCCCTCCATCAACTGCCAGGTTGTGTGCAATGCCCAGGGCATTATCATGGATGTGTGTGCTGGCAGCCCTGGAAGCTATCACGACTCCCACATCTGGCATGCCTCACAGCTGTATTGGTTATTTGCCAGGGGGGACATCCCAAATGGCCATCTGGTGGGGGATGCTGGCTATGCACTGGAACCATGGATGATGACTCCCATCAGAAATGCACACACACCCATGCAGGAACGCCATAATGAGGCACACACACAAACTAGAATCATCATAGAGCGTGTGTTTGGGATGCTAAAATCATAGTTCTGTTGCTTGGACATATCTGGCGGAGCCTTGCAGTACTCTCCAGGCATGTGTGCCCACATCTTCATAGTGTGTGCCATGCTACACAATATGGTCCTGCGAAAACAGCTGCAGAAGGGACAGAATGGTGAAGACCCTCACAGCCCACCACCATTGCCAAGGGCCTCACAGGCACAGAGGTACTTAGACCACAAACACCCTAAGCCAGCCCCAGTAGGCAGACGAGGTTTGCCCAGTATGCCCATGTCTTGGCAAAGAGGGAACGTATAGCACACACACTGACAATGTAGGCACCTAGGGACTGACACCTTTCTCCACCTGAACACACAGTAAAAATGGATGGCACACATACAAGACTACCTGTAAATTGTCATGTATAGGCAGTCTACTGTGTGCATCCAACATAGGCAGCCCTCAACTATTGCACACACAACAGCCATTGGCACAAGGTAAGTCAACACCTGAACAGGAAATTAAGCTATCAGCATATGCAGATACTGTATGTATACATTCATAGGTAGGTACTTGGCCAACTGCCAGAGGCTATTCATAAGGCCAGCCAAAATGTGTCAGCTTTTGCCACCCCATTGATTCATTAACCATCCCTCTGTGGAGCAGAGCCAATGGCAGGATCCCTGGGGTGCATCTACTGTTCCCCATCCACCTTTCAAGGTTTCTCTTGCAGAGTGTTAGTGAGGGGCTCTGTATAATGTAGTTAGGGATGTTGTTCCAAAGTATACGGAGTGTCTGTGACAGGAAGCTGCCCCTTCAGCATCTCCTGGTTACTGTTGTGGCAAGGTCAGCTCACTACAGTGTGTGGCTCACTGTGACATGGATTTCCATAGATGGAGCATATCCATCAAGCCTCAGTTTGACATGGCTGTGTTGGTCAGTGGAGATCATCTCTGGGTAAACGAGATGCCACTGAGTAAAGCAGAAGTTTACTCAGTCCGGCTGCATAGGCCATATGTTGGAGGCCAATATTCCCCTTGGTGAGGTATATTCGTCAACCCCCCAGCTGTTGGATGTGCCCTCTGAGGTACATCCCACATGGGTTATTATACCCTATGATGGGACTGATGAGTGATGAGTAAAGGGGCACTATAACCCCAGTATGTCTAGATGGGAATCCTTTAGTAGTCAGATGGCCTACATAGAAGGATGTCCTAACTATTGTGGAGATATGATTGTCACAGGTGAGATCACTGTCTACCTTAGTCCCCAGATACCTTATTACTTTGTCTGTATTAAAGTGGCTGCCACTCATGTGTTAATATGTGGGTGCCAATTCCACAATGGAATGACCATGCAGTTAGTGGCACTTGTCTGGAGGCCGTGTCATTGGCACCCTGTGACGTTCTCTGTGAGGCCCCCTGAGGGATGTTCGTGTCAGCTGTGCTATCAATCATGGCTCCCAGTTTGCAGTCATTGCCAAACATGGTCTGCCGTAGTCCACCTGTGTTTGCCTGTACATCTGAGACGTACATGTCAAACAGTAGGGCTCCCAGGATGGAGTCCTGTGGGACACCAGTTGTGACTGTTCAAGAGCTGGACCTGGAGACCGCTAGTCGTACCATGTGGGTTCTGTGTGTAAGCCCATTGGTAACCCAACCTGTGATGTATGGGTGAATGTACAGGCTGGTGCATTTATCAATAATACCTGAGTGGGGCATGGTGTCAAAAGCCTTGGTGAGGTCCAGGTAGTATGTGTGAACCACCTCCCCTGTCATCTAATGTCTTGGTGACTGTATGCAAGACATCAAACAGGTCCAGGAGGCATGAACTGCACTCAACCGAGCTGACCTAGGTTGGGTGAAGTGTTCGAAGGTTACCAATGTCATTGTTAATGAGTGCCATGAAGATGCGAACCATACCACTGCAGACCAGGCTAGTTAGGTTTATGGGGTGTTAGTTACCATGGTCAGTTGTGATTTCTCTGTGATGGAGTTGAATAACTGTTGCCATGCGCCATTGTATGGGCATGTAGCCTGTGGAGAGGCTGAGGTAGGAATGCTTAATTAGGTGGGGAGCAGGTTGTCTTGCACAGTTTGCAAGATACAGTCTGGGTCAACATCTGCCTCCATTGATGTTGTGTTCTGCTATTAGAGAGGGCCATTTCCACCTGTGTGTCTCTGATGGTTGAGATACTGTACCTTTCGGGTAGTGTTGTCAGCTCTTTAGGGGGTGAAGTATGCACCGAATGTATCTGCAAGGATGTTGGCAATATCAGTAGGGTCAGCATATTTTGTGCTATATTTCACTGGCACAGTGCAAATCTGTGTGTCACCACGTAGATCCTTGACATAGCCAAAGAAGGCTTTGTGGTTATCTTTCAAATCCTTTTGTATTCTCCTGCTGATGTTAGCCTTGGATGATGTCATGAGGGACTTACGTATCATACTAATAGTGGTCACATATGTCTTCCCTTCGTGGGATTTGCTGTGTGTCTGGAACACTGTCCTATGTCTGTAGTATAGGCTGTTTATTGCAGAGGTCCACCAGACTGGTGTCCTTGTCTAGGAGAAGTGAGTCTTGGTTTACCAGCGATGGCATGATCCATACATCTATGTAGGTACTTATAGACTGCATTTGTAAATCTGTCTGTATCTTGAGCAGTGTTTCCCCTTAGCATGGGGGCTGTGATCCCTGTCACTACTAATGAAAATGTAGCTGTAGGAAAGGTAAACACTGTGGTATCTGTGGGTAGGGTAGATGCTAGGGTGTGGAAACAGTGAATAGTTCATGGACAGATCTAACCAGTGACCAGTTAACCTCCACTGTGGTGCACCTTTTGCCCATGTTGGTGATGACCACATCTAGTAATTTCTACCCCACGATAGGAAGGTTACCACCTGATACAGGGCATATGAGGTGATACATTCCAGGAAGCGCTGGTCCTGGAAGTGAGTACTGGAGTACGTTTCCCAGTTAATGGTATGGTAGTTGACATCGACCAATGCCAGGGTGTGCATTAGGACTGTCGTGTTCTCCACTGTTTCCAGGTAAGTGGAGTGGAGGTCCTGGGTCATAGAGTGTGATCCGTAGCAGGCCACATTTGACATTGCGGTTGTGGCTGATGTTAGCTGCACATAGATGATCACAGAGGTATCATGCTGCCCTACTAACCTGGAGGTGTAGGTATCCCTGATGAATATGGATACAGCCCCTCCATGTCTGTCAGTCCATGTTCTGTGGCTGAAATGTGTGGTATGGGTTGTAGTCTGGTAGTGCTGGTGTGCTCTCAGGAGCCTTAAGACAGATTTCAGTTAATGCACAGATGTTGATGTTGTCCATCCTGAGGAGTGCTGTGAGTGCATGCATGTTGTGATCACAACCCTTGGTGTTGAGTAGCATATACCTTATTGAATCTGCTATTGTGCTGTTTACGGAGCTGGTACTCACCTTCGAGACTCTCCTAAATTAGGCACCATGGGGGCGTCAATAGCCTTGCCCAGTATTCCAAAGTGTAAGTCTGACACATAGGCCGGTATGGTATCATTGCATGCATGTTCCCCATCTGTGCTTGCTTTTCATCTCCCCTGTAGGTGCCCTAGTGGTAAGCAATAGAAAGCCTTAAACTTATACAAGTCTTCTAGCTTCCAAGATAGGCTTTTGGAGTTACTAAGTATAAGTGTTCTGTATGTTCTTGCCGTACTCAACTGTTTCCTGACTACATGGTGAGTTCACACTGTATATTGTGATCTGAAGGTCTGTTTATTCAGATATTATGGCTGTGATGGCCTGCACATTAGAGGTTCACAGATAGCCTACTATCTATCTGCCCAAGGGCAATTAGAAGCATAGCAACAGTGTGTTGGCCTTCCCCGCACCATTGATGAAGTAACTGAGGCTCTGTCAAGCATAACCAATGAAGCAATTCCAGGCAGAGTTGCTGGAAGCTGTTGAAGACTGCGGTTGTGGAGGGTGATAGGGGCACTTAGTGATCTAAAGAGGGCATGTTAATGTGGCAATTCAACACCATTCAATTCCCCCAACATGTCTTGCAGCTATCAAACTGGACAGGCTCCCCCACCCCCTAGCTGTATGGTTCTGGGACACATGATCCCAGGGGTGTATAGTCTGTTACCCATTCACACAACAAGGTTTCCCTTGAAGTGTGTCAGTAAGGGGCTATGCCTAATGTAGGTAGGAATGTAATGTATTGTCTCACAGTACATTTGTTATATGTTGTTATGTCAAGAGTACGTGAAGCTCAGTGAGTTTGGGGGCTCCCGCCCTTTGCTTATCCTAACTTACACATATAAATCATCTAAATAGGAAATAGGTGGAAGCAACGTTAATGTCAACAGTGTAACTGTTACAGCATCTGCATTGTATCTGTGCATTCGAGTTTACAATCCCGATAAAGTCAGGGATGTTTATCATGTGCAAAAGTATACCTTAACCACAGCTTGCATATATAGGTAGTAATCATCTGTATAATAAACATTCGAATCACCCATATAAACCCATGTGTGCAGGAGAGTACAGTCAACAGAGAATGTAATGTCATGTCAGCACATAGTGAGATGTTATGTCACTGACAGGTATATATCTGGAGTAATTAGCTGATGTGGCCGTGTTTGCACACATGTTATACGTTACAACGTTTATTTAACTGTGTTTAACCACTGCTATAATGTCAGACAATCACTTTTAAACATGTTTACAACTGTTTAAATGACCCTTATTCTGCAGTAAAAAACATTCGTAAAGCATCGCAGGTGTCGAACCCTGGACCATGCACACTAAAGTCATGAGACGTACCACTAAGCCATCCTATGTGTATACATGCTTCATGGTCCTGAGATTACACCTTATACCATATGCATTTCACTCTAATGATCACAAATGGGACAGTGGCTTTGTGTACATATGTACAGTACATTGTAATGTACTGTAGTTTGTGAACCAACACATTCCAGTCTACAGATGTATTACTGTTACAAAGTAATAAAAAAAAAAATATATATATATATATATATATATATGTCAGTGGTGTCTGCACACATATATATATATATATATATATATATATATATATATATATATATATATATATATATATATATTATACAGTTACATCAATAGCCATATATATAAGCAGCTATGAACACACTTCGTGACACAGAAGCACTCCAAAAGAATTGGAGTGTACACAAAACACATGCAGCTCTGGTATTATAACAATTAATATTAACCTAATTCACCATAGAAGGGGTGGTTGTTGTGTATGTGAAGATTGGGGTGGGGGAGGAATGATGGGTAATGCAATCATGCATCAAGGAGTGCCTGGGTCGGATGTCCAATAAGTGAACTGGAGGTGCATACATGGAGTATGGGGACAATATAAAAAGGACACAAAGCAAGAACCTTACTCATTCATAATACACCCTGTCATGTCACATTGCAACACCTACTTTCACAAACATATGAACATTAACATGTATCAGACATAAGTACACCAACTGATTGTCACATTTGTTTTCAGTAGTGAGGAATGTCTGTAGTACAATGTATATTCTAAACACCATAACATTTGTACATATCTCAGATGCCTTAGTGGTAAGGTCAGTGACTGTGGTGTTCATGGTCCCAGGTTCAAGACCTACAAGGGCTGTTAGGTTATTTCGTGGGCCAGAATAAGGGCTTTTGGATGCAGGTGGATTAAAGTACTCTTAAGCAGTTGTAAGCAGGTTTCCACATGTTTGCATGATGGTAAGTGAAGCTTCAACACGGTAAACAGAGAAGTGATTCACATGTATGACCTTTGCTTAATGTTGCGCAGACCACGGGCAAGCCTGCTCACAACCACGTAAATGTACGTTATTCACACTTTCCCTACCAATGTCTGAGAGGTAAAATAATAACACCTTCCAGGAGTAGAACCCGTAACCATGTACTCCATCCTCAGAGTAACCTAACACTAAGCTACCTGGGATGTACCTATCCCAGTTCTGTATGCAGATAGGTTAAAACACAAAAGGGAGGAATGTGTTGAAATAGGACAACCTGCCATGTTCCCAATTAAAGGTGTATGCTCATATATATATATATATATATATATATATATATATATATATATATATATATATAGAGAGAGAGAGAGAGAGAGAGAGCTACATCGAGACATGTCGATATATACAGGTGTAGTTATATAGATAGGTTAAAGACATCTACACATCTATGTAGGTACAGACAAACGTATGCAATAATGTATATATCTATATACATACACACACACTCACATATATATATATATATATATATATATATATATATATATATATATATATATATATATATATATATATATATATATATATCTACATATATATATATATATTTATATACATACATACATACATACATGTCTGTAGACAGCATCCGAAGTGGTCATATCTGAGTATAACATAGACCATAGTAATCACACATTCCGCCTCCCAAACAATATAAACATAACATATGAAGAGTATATGCCAATACACTATTGCAAATATGTTCTATGGACACAGTCACCAACACAAGTGCATTGACTGCAAATATCCATGACAGAATTACACAGACAGCTTTCATTTTGTAAATCTTTATTACATTCGGATGTATTGCCAAAGGATTCAGGGACTAACAGTACCTGCATGCTATACAGGAAGCATTTAATAGTGCCTTAATGAATCAGCCTGCAATTACCATAGTATTAGTCCATTAAGGGATAGGTGTTCACATAGGGAAAGAACACCCACACACATATAGATGTTGTATAAAAGGGGTTCCTACACACCTGTATGTGCTATGTACACCCACCAACATCTACCCCACAACCGAAATAAGTACATCAATACATACTGTCATACCATAACCAGTTATACAACTACTGTACAACATCTGCTGAAACCTTAACATACCTGGACACAGACACACTAACATGGCCCTATGTGAAATAGTTGCCGTTATACAGTTGAACAGCTGCTGATGTAACAGGGTTTGTGTGAAATAATCCTGTTTCAGAGGGTTGAAAGGTTCGTACACCAGGTAGTTTTACCGAGTACTGATTATTAGCACAGTATGATACACAGTAACACCAAACTAAATATGTCTGGTAAGCACACTGTAAACTCCCTAACATTATATGCATAGCTCTGCAGCCTTGAGCTGGTTAAACAACCTGGCCAGACTGACACATATGCAGAAGTATTAGGTACAGACAAACCCTACACAAGTAGCAATGTTCAGAAATATAACAGCAGTACTCACATTTAGATCAACTCCCCTAGGCATTACACACAATATATTACTGTTCGCCTCCATACAGCTGTTGCAATAGATTCCATACAAAACTTCCACGCTGTCTTCCTAACAAGTAAAGCAAAGGGACTACACCCAAGTGGAGTACTCAATTATACTCCACTGTAGCCATGGTATTGGCTAAGGCAGTAGAAGCGCAGCTGATATGCATGTAGTTAGCTACTTAGGAACACCAATTGGCCATCGGGATAGCACATGTTACTGATCTGTAACTATAAAAGGTTGCCTTGTCACACATTCAAACCATCTGTGTCTACCTGTAGGACAGTACAAAACACTGAAAGATGAACTGAAAATGAGTATTACACTAATTAATAACACCTCTGATTACTAAGACGGTATGTATAACATGTAGTATGTCTGTGTATGTAGTATCTGTACTGTAAGAATTACAGTGTAATCAGTGCATATAGTGGAAATAGCTATCTTGTAGTGATGTATTGTTGAGCAGTAGTGATGCTTGTAGAATTTTATGTGTGTACTGCTGTAGGTCACACGGCATACTCCACATACACCACAAGGGATGATATGGGCTTGGAACCCACCAATTCGCTTCCAGCCACTGTCAGTGTCAGAAGTGGTCCAACAAGTATGTGCTATAACAGGAGATAGTATATGTCGATATATTGTAATAGTCAACATATGTATGGATGTATAACTAAGATGACCATGTTAAAGGTGGGCTTACCATGCAACTATGGTGTGCATTGTGGGTTATTGTGCCAATAACTGTGTAATGTACAGTATTCTAGGCAGTTCTGTATTCTATTCTACATAGCAGTTCTGTTATGTTATGCAAACAGTAGTTATGTCTATTGGCAATTACAATACTCAATGACAGGATACATAGCATTAGTATTCATCTGACAGGTTAGGAGCATGATAGAAAAGATAATTGGAAGAGCCAGGTAACTATCCATGCACATAACACATGTAATATCCACCTCTCTACTATCGTTTACAAGCAATAACTGCTGTGCATGTGTACATGCTATGCAAATGTCTAGTGACCCTTGTTACAGGGCTGGGCCAAATGGCTATGTGCACACCTACATAGAGTGGATATTGAGAGTACAGACACACTGGTTGAACTACCAGGTTTGTGTAGCCCAACCTCTCATTGCCAACCTAACAGCCACCTGCACATACTGTATGTAAGGTAGTGTACAGCACTGGTAATGAAACAGGTTGCATATCATCTTTAACTCCAGTGTAACATCTGCAGTAGGAGTGTAAGATGTAGGAGACAGTCGCCCATGTGTAATAACCACATTATAGGTGATGGCTCACACTATCTAATTATATCCTGATCATGCTGATAGTGGCATCAGAGCCTATTGATACATGACTCTGTTTGGGGAGTGGGTGTCTGTTCCCAACAGAGCTCATGGCCCTGGTGGATATGTGGGTATATACCCAGAGAAGGAAACAGACCTATAGACACTTGCATCATCTGTAATCAACTAACAGGATGTGATGTGCTCTTCAGAGGAGGATTGCTGCTAAAGGTAGCTACAATGTTACCATAATAGCCAGTGTTATCACGTCCATAACACAAATATTCACATGTGAGCATCACTGTCTAAAACATCTTCATAAGCAATACATAAACTAAATACAGTACTTGATACTTGTAGTACTCAATGCTCATATGCTCATACAGGCATGTCCACTAATCAGCTACTGGTGTTTCCTAAAGTCAGCTTTGTGTATGTGGCCATCCTGGGGGAATGTAATCTCTATGTCATTTATACTGCCAGACCCACCTAACACCATGCCTCACACATTGTCTGGGATGCAGCTACAGGGGTAAGCTGGAAGGCAGCCCAGTCTACAGCCATGACTGGACTGGACAGTCATGAGGTATAGGTTAACACATGCAGCTCATCAACACAACCAACACATACCCTTACCAGAACACAGTAAGAACACCCACACACACTACCGGAAATCGCACACATTCACAGACACGTCCAAGTATCTGGCCAAACAAGTGAACCCCCAAGCAGGAAGAGACAGACACCGAAATACACAAACTGTATGACATAGTTTGCATAATTGTGCCACACCTCTGAACACATGACTGGAAACATACCCAACAGTACTCATTTGTGAATGCAAACTCTAGCACTATGTTACACACTGACCTTTACGAGGGCATACATACTGCCAGCTGCCTGTCTGCCATGATTAGCCACATACTCATACACTCAGTCCACCTTTTGAACTATACACATGGATCTGGTATATTCCATGTTGTGCAGGACCTGTGATGCAGTAGCCTGGACTGCATGGAAACACATGTAGGAACTGTCAGGTCTTGTAGCCCATGCAAGTATGTCCCAAGGCCTGGGTAGCATTCTGCCATTGGCCAGAATGATACTGCAGTACAGGGACAAAAGGATTGTATTCCACAATTCTCTAGTGTAGTGGTGCATGTCGCAGGGTATCCAGTATCTGTCATCCTGGGATAACATGGTTGACAGACCATGATGCTTTGCCAGACAGGGCCTGCACCTCTCACCCCTGGGAATCTGGATACTGCCTAGGGCTCATGCTTCCCCTATAGTGCCTTCATCATGCATAGTTCAGGTGGGGGTCCACTGCTGTTACAGGGGCAGCCAAGCAATAAACTGTGGGTCTCGCTACACAATGATACATGTCAGAAACACTATACGGACACATATGTCAATCCCTAATATGGAGAACATATTTGTGCAGTGGCTGAGACATGTTTCAATGCTCCGGAGAGCATACCTGCATGACCATATTATAACACATAACTCACCTCTTGCCCATTATCCTTTAATGGAACACACGGGCCGCAGGTGTGTCCATATTTCTGAAGGATATGTACACCCCCATGCTAATTGCACTTGCATAACATCAGATGCATTATGCTGAGCAACTGCCTTTGTGACACAGTGGAATTCAAAATGCACCTTGAGACAAATCACCCACCAGGCCGAGGACTTTCCAACTGTCATAAATGTGCTGTAGTGGGGAAGATTAGGTCTGAGACAGAGCCATAATAATGGCTACTCTCAACTATTCCATTATGAACTGGGAAGACTCCTCATGTACCAACACCTGCGCTCAGTGCATGTTGGATTCCATTGACCCCACTGACCTGGATCACAGTAGTCACACAAACAGGGCTAACAGTATACCATGCATAGTTAGTCTCCAATGCCAAGGTTATGTTTCCTAAGAGCAGAGTGGTGAGTGCCATGGCACCCATGCAGATGGACAATGCATGTGCAAATGCTGAATCCTACACAAATGAACCTTAAGCAGTCACATATGTGCAGTGATTGTGCCATCGAAATAGAACCAGGATACAACCCAACACAAACAAGTAGGCAAACTGGTGGTGCCATGCTTTAAACTGCACCACAGAAGGTAGTAACTGTTGCAAGAGTGAACACACATGAGTGTAGGTGATCCCTGGTCAGCCTCAGTAAGATGCAGATACACCATATAAAACCATGCAGAGCTACTGTGAAACCAGTCAGCCACATATTATGAGGCCAAGCACAGAGCATTCTATAGCTGTGTCATTAATCGTAATGGCAACAACAAGACCTGCCGTGCTGCACAGCACTATGGCATGGGAAGTACTGCACCTACAGAAATAGCACCCATTCATCCAGATAGGGTCTCGGAGAACCTAACCCTATTCCCACCCCCCCAACAGGTACACTTAGTAATATATCCATGTACACTACAGGGCCCATGTACTAATGACTATGCAGGTACAAGCTGCACTCTCTAATGCTATACATACAGCTTTCAAGGAACCTGTCAACATCCCAGGGTGTATCCTGCACAAATGTAAGAACATTCAGCTATCCACATACACATCTTGTTCAATCATAACTCCATGTCAGGCTGTGTACACACCGAATGGTGCACAGCAACAGTTATCACACCCCACAAAGGGGGAGACACCATTGATAATGGGACATAGTGCACAACTACCCTGCTGAGTCTGGTCTGTACAGCCATGTACCGTGGTCATTGCAATTGATGTACTTGGTACAGATGTAGATGACACTAGGGTTGATTCACACTGCATATCATGACCTTACCAGGTCGTGGGACACCATCACCCATACTGTATTCCAGCTACACTCAGTAAACTATGTGTCTATTCCTATGTCACAGGAGTGGTTGGCAACTGGACTGCTAGCAGAACCCACACTACAGAAGGTGTCTGACGAATACACGCACATCAAACCAGTGCCAGCCACAGTAATACAGGGGTCATTCCTGGTACTCCCCCTCTTTGTTATCTATGCCACATAGACTAACACAGAAGGCATCAGCCTATTGATATCTGCAAATGACTATGAACTAGGTGCAATAGTCGACTCATTGTGTGCTGCGTTCAACATACAGAAGGGTCTTAGTGTATCAGATGTGTAGTGTGTGATGTATGGCCACAATCTGACAGCTAAGTATTGCTTTGCCATCCCCTATGTTACAAACCCTGTACCCATTAACTACCACCTAGGCAGCGGTCAACATAATGGCAACTCTGTGTATGGGATGCAGCTGGACAGTACTTCCCTTTGATAGTTACAGCACCACAAAAGACAGGTAGCCATATTTGGCACCCCTAATCATGACAGAGTGCCATCCAGGAATATAGAGATAACTGCTCAGCCATACTCAGCACCCATGTGACCCATAATGGATCACATATTTCCTTTAAGGGTTATTGCCCATGTGTAGACGGCCTACACTGCTCTTCACAATTCCTAGCTGCACTAGGTAGCAAGCAGCCTACCCTGAATAAAGCCATGTCCAACCCAGAGATGTTGGACATGCTACACTTAACACATCATGATCCCAAATAAACACATACGTCATGGACATCCACCTTTCTAGTACAAGGATCACAACATGCCTGACAGATCCCTGTCCCATACACTTAACGTACTCTTGCCATACTATGCATCCCTGTCCAGTGAAGCTGCACATCGCCCATCTCTGTGACATGGTGTGATGACCGCATGCCAAATATATTAGTAACCATGTGTATTGGTTCTGTGGCACTGCTTGAACTGGCCACTGAAACTTACCTGTCTGCTGCCTACAGCTAGGTAACCTGTCTGCCGAGGTTCATAAATGGTCCAGAGCATATAGCCTACTAGATCACTATGACCATACATGCCATAGTTGATATCCAACACTGCAAATACCATCAGGCTAGCTATTGTCCCATGTGTTACACGTGCAACACAGGCAATACATGGCAGGATGCTACACAGCTATACAGTGCCATGTAGATGTATATGGCAAAACACACACATGCTTGTGAGTCTGCACGGTCACAGGTCATGTCCCTAACGGCTATGCATGACTATATATGTGGCATATACACAGCATTAAGGTCATTTGCATTAATGTGAACACATTGAGGCATGTGCTGATAGGTAAAGACACCACTACAGGCAAACAGACATGCCCACGTCAAGACAACATCCACATGGTGTATGAGCAATTTCATCACATGACACACACATATATGGCAATAACATCACATCACCAATAGGTGTCAAATGTGTGTGACTTATACATGTCAGTGGTGTTAGTGTCATGTAGATCTACAAAGACATATTTGTAATCTTAATAAATGTGATACACATGTATGTTCAGCTGTACCACTGTACTTCTCTGTGAGTTACTGTGATCTGTCTCCATTGTTATGTCTTCCAGGTATGCCTCATAGCAGACTGCCACCATACAGCCACTTGGAGGATGAGGTCCTCATCCAATACCTTCTCGACAACTACATGGCACTCTTCAGCCATATGCCACAGGATGCACAGCAGTGGGATGCCCTGTGGGTGGAACTCTGCAGGAGGGTAAATGATGTTGGCGGTCACAATCACACCTATCAGCAGATGCGCTGACACTGCACTGACTTGATAAGATGGGCGAAACAGCATGCTAATGCAATCGCCATGGAACAAGGTGCAACAGGTGGGGGGGGGCACTCACCCAGCCCCCACTCACACATACCGAGGAGCTACTGGCTAACCTGGGGACATCTGCAGACCTCCATCCACAAGCTATAGCTGGTATTGTGGAGGTGGGTGTCTCTTAACCACCGAGCCTGGAGTTGCCTGGTAAGTCACTACTGCACATAAAACACAACCATATATCACATAGTTACATGTGTTACTGTACAATATGTAATGTAACATCATATGCAAGACATGTATGCACCCATGCCACATACTATAGTCTGCTACTTTATGTATGCACATATGTGCATACTCCACAGTATAGTGTATTGTACTGGCTTATGTGCTAACATAGACATTGCACCCTGTAGCTACCACACAGGTGTGGATAATGATCCTACTGCTGTGACACTCCTGTTTAGGTACCTCTGGCATTTTGCAGCAACTGCAGACTGTGTCAGATGAGATTGCTATTATTTACCAGGCTTGATAATGCACAGAACATATTAATTGCATGCTATCTGCCATAACACACATACACATAATGTATGGTGGTCCTGGTAATGGACACTGGTCAGACCTGCAATGCATCACACTGTTTACCTATGTGAAACAATTGAAGACTATATGAAACACCTACACTAAACCTTCCAAACTGTCATTGCCAGATGTGTGGACAACAGTGAATACAATGGTGGAGGTGTGTTCCACTGTAGGGGCAGTTACTACATAGCAGCATTACACATGTTGGGAATACAAACAGTACTGTACAGAGAGCATATGTGTGCACACTCTAAATGTTTTGGAGCTGGAGTATGCCTGGCCCACAGGATACACCCTTGTGGAGTATACCCTTGCTATGAATGTCAGACAATGTCATGTGCTATCAGACATGTCCATGACATGTAGTGGGCTGACTGTAACACTGCTCAACTATCCTGCAAAACATGTCTCACATCCCCTACATACCAGCCTATGCCTGCATAACCCTGTCCTCAGTGGAGCATATGACATATATGGGTGTATGCCATATGGGATAACACTGACATGTGAAATAAGATGGCCATCACAACCATTGGACTGAAAATGTGTACACATGGCCATGGAGGATGGCCAGAGACATGAAGCAAAACACACAGTAGAAGTGATGTACATATGTTTACACCCTGTTGTACATTGGCTCGAGACAATACAACTATGGCCTTTGTGTAATGGTGATATTGCAGATGTGAAACACCTAACATTATACAGGCCTGTGCACAGCTTGTGTAGGCACAACATGAAACCACCACATAACATGTCTTGTACATCTGGAGTGTGTCACGACATGGAAGCATTCACCTATACAGTATCCAAATACATACATGTGTTGCACAACATCCACATACATCCACATCAAGCCACAGATACAGTACACTCACCTTGCTGGTGTCAGACATCACTGTCATGCCTGCTCCTCATGTGTGTGAGGTACACAGATGGCATGTGGGACATAAAGTACTTGTAAGTTAGCCATGTGTGGGCATAGTTGCCAGATATCAGTAATATGGTTGCAGATTTGCAGGGGTGTCATCCGTATACCCTTCTGTGACCTGTGTCACACATTCCACATTAGGGTTTATTGTGTATACACCTTGTTGACGTGGGTCACATTCCACATTAGATATGTATTGTATGTGAACATAGTCATGGCTATGAACTGTGTCAGTAGCTCACACTGTATAGCAACTGTGAAGCCACATGATGCCCTGCAATGGCTATGCACATCAGCTCAATGTGCAGTATGTCCCTGCATATTTGTAGGGTGGACAGACAACATTGCATCGGCTGAAGGCCCATGTTAGTATAACACGTCCCTACATTGGGACACCATTACTGTACTGTAGATTAGAAAGGACACCATTGTGTTACACATGTATGCATGTCATTCAACACGTCAGCAAAAGACATGTCATACTACATGTGATTGGCAAGGTCATACACTACACAGCAGGCTGGTGTACTGTAAACCTGTGCTGGTCTGTGGCACCATTGTAAAGTAGGGACAGCCATGTCAAATATGTATGTACAGCCACATGCACAATGTCTACACTCAGCTCAGGGGTAGGCGGAATAATGTTGAATAGACATGCACTGCTTTGGGGGAGATATGCAAGCTAAGGCTCAGGCAAACATAGTATTCAGTCGACATACCCTACTGCTCATGTCCTCACACATAGGGGCAGTGGCCAACACAATGCATCAGTGGCAGATGTACAAAGGTTAGCGATGGTCTGTTAACATGTGGTGTATGTTGCACACACCATGACAGTGCAGTGCAATGGTGCAAAGTGCATGCATTGTGTTGCAGGTATGGGGCATAGGCTACTAACACAAATTTTGCAATACAGGTATGTATGCTAACCACCACTATAATTATGTAAGGTGCATGCCATCTGCTATACCACATGCATGCTGTTGTGTGCAACTCAGAGATATATGATAACTACCAGTATAATTGCCTAAGCTGAAACTATAATTGTCTAAGTTAAATGCCATCTGCCATATCACCTGCATGTAGCATGTGTGTCTATGTCTGTGTGTGTTTGTGTGTGTCTGTATGTCTCTGTCTGTCTGTGTGTGTCCCTGTCTGACTGTATGTGTGTGTCCCTGTCTGTGTGTGTGTGTGTCTGTCTGTGTGTGTGTCTGTCTGTCTGTGTGTCTGTGTGTGTGTCAGTGTGTGTGTGTGTGTGTGTGTCTGTGGGTGTATGGTATAACTTGTAATGTACAGTTCTTGTCTTCCTCTCACAGGTGTTGATGTAGGTGTGGTGCCCTCCTGCGGTCCACCTGATGTTAGTGTCCCCACAGACTCTAGCAGTGATGATGATAGTATGATTGAGGCACAGGCAGGGTTGTCAGGTGCTGAATCTGTGCCATTGGTTGCCATTCCACCTGTCTCCCCCTCATCCTTGCACACAGCTCCCCTGCCTGCACATACCCCATCACCACCGGCCATAGAGGAAGGACAGTTGGAGGGTGGTAGCATGGAACAGGAAGTGTGGTGACTATGGAAGGTGTGCCTGCATACCATGATCCCAGTCAACAGACTGGTGATGTCCCACACAGGCATGTGCCCAGCGCTGCTCGTAGGAGGAACATTGGCCAACATGCCCCTGCAAGACCAAACACATCAGCTGGAGTCACCAGGCGCATGTTTTGGACTGTAATGGAGGCATAGGCATGTGCTGAATGGCACAACAGAGACAGTCTGAGGCTTCAGAGGGCTGCTATCTATTCATTAACTGACAACTTCCAGGCACTTGCAAATGCTCACCGTTATCTTACAGATGTTTTGGATAGATGACTGGGTGACATGGTGGGAGTCCTTGACCGTGGCATGTCAATCCTTGAACTTGGAATGTCTGTGCTGGAACATCTGGTGGGAGTGAGGCATCGGGCACATGGACGTAGGCCAGCTACATCACCTGTTGAAGGTCTATGTGAACATGCTACTGCACATGCCCACTCCCATAGTGGCGGTAGCAGCAGCAGTGCTGCTGGTGCTGTGCAGTCTACATCAGGACAGAGCAGGCCTCATGCACATGGTCCTGGATGGTCCCAATAGGTACATGATTCCAGTGGACATGTGTCATCAAACGGTACCCAATCTGGACCTCTGCCTGGCAGTGCCCGTGCAACCCCTGGCAGGCGCAGGTCACTTGGCCGTGGCCTGATACTGTGAACTGTGACACCTGCCTTGTACAGTCCACAGCTGTCAATATTACGCCTATGTAGGCCATCCACATGCCAGAACTGTGATCATGCATACACACACACACACACACACACACACACACACACACACACACACACACACACACACACACTGGAAACAAATGTAGGTCACCTCAACACACACACGCATAACATCCACACACACCCAATGATATCACAGACCCTAACACACATTCATGATGTCATCCAATGGCACAGCCTGGGCCTCTGACAAACATTATCACCCTGTGCATATGATGATGCCTCTGCTGCATCCCTGTCATTCACACCATCAATGCAGGGACATGTTCATATGGTATGATGCACTCTGACACACACACACACACACACACACACACACACACACACACACACACACACACACACACACACACACACACACACACACACACACACACAGTTGCCAGTGTTCGGATGAGAACCCCTGCCTATGTGCATATCATCATTGTAGTACTACGCAATTACAAGATGCGCCACAGAGATTACACATGTACAGGTAGTTGGAATGGCCTAAGATCGAGGACATCAACAGGGATACTACAGTGCAGTGAGTGTATGTGGGGAGAGGGGTCCATCAGTAGGCTATGTAACAACAGGTCACACCCCAGGGCATACATGTTAACAGGCGGTTAGTATGTCCATCTAAGATTGATATCAACAGGGATGCTAGACTGCTTTGATGGGGGAGGGGGCATTAATATTCCACTATGGTAAAATACAGCCTCACTCCAGGAACTGGACAGCCATATACACACACACAGACACACACACACACACACACACACACACACACACACACACACACACACGCACACGCACACACACACACACACACAGACACACCGGCATTGACAAAGATATGCACCTATGTCACACACATACAGACACTTTACATGTGTGAGGTTTAACCACCTGCCTATGTCTTTCTTTCTACACTTCACTCTGTACTGGTGTCAACAACAGTGTTCAGAAGAGTGATAACATGTGGGATGTATTTCCAACCATACGTGACATATATGGACACACACCCACATGTGCCAGTACTGTGAGTCAAACACCTGCCTATCTCATGATAGGTACTACAGCAATACAGCACTATCACATCTGGTACAATGCTTACTGACTCCTTCCTTTGACAACTGTGCTGATATATGCACAATATATGCACAGGGGAGGTATTACCGTGTCATGGGGTTTGCCTTCAGTGTCATCCTTACAGCATTCTACATTGTCTGTCTTCCACTTCAATTAACAAAACCTGACCTTAGCAGGTACACAGGTTATTGTAGGACTGGTTGTAACACACCAGTGAACTGTCCTCAGTAATCATTCATCTGCAAAGAAGCCCCACCACTTAGTAGTCATATCCAAACATCTGTCCATACCTCATGTACTGCTTACTGTACTTAGAGCATATCACCATATACAGTTGGCAATGTTGAGGCTGTATTTCAACAGCATGATGTACTAAGACAACAGTCACCTTCAGACATCAGACACTGCACACACATGGAATCTACACAAACAGCAATACATGTACACATATAGCATTTCAAGAGAATACATAACACACCTTCCCCATGCCATGTGTGAAACATAGCTGGGCATTACACCATATTGGATGTTGTATTCATGTACTGGTAGGACACCACCACTTTCACTGAGTAGCCAACTGTAAATACATTACAACAGCACATATCAGCATGACACACACAGCATTATTCCATGTCATGTTCCTACAAACTGTTACTTGACAGTGCCATGGTGAAGCCAGGGCACTGTAATGGTCAACAATAAGCACATCATATTTCCACACACACCTTATGTGTACTGGAAGAGTGCCAGCAATGTGCTGTGTTAGAGCTAGGCATTACACTCATTCAAGCATGTGTGAGGTCTGTGGCTTGTAAACATCTCACTCCAGCATGTACTGACTATTGTGGTACTAAGGCTAATGTCCAGACAGCACACAGCATGCATGGCTTGCAATTGTTGATATGGGGTATATGTAGGAGATGTGGCAACACATGACTGTACATGTCATGAACGTATCACCTGTGACTACTCAGGAACATACAGTGCAGAGGTGGATTTCCCTGAGTCTGTCAATACAGGCCTTGTGCAGGTCCTATGGTCCTGTTATTTTGGATATGTTTGTAGGCATTGCATTAGGTGGACATGTCTAAAGACATACATGCCACATGTTGTATGATATGATAGGTGTCATAGGTGACCAGTAGAGAGGGGATATTACCTCTGTCAACATAGATATCGAACCTTATGTACTGTTAGCATGCTATCTGCCATGTGCATGTGCGTAATGACTGTAGCCACCTGTATGTAGAAAGGTAAATGGAAGCTATGGTAATGTAATATATATTGTATGAGTGTGGGATGTACATATCCAGGGCAGGTACGGTTATGTCATATCCAACCATGAGGGTGTTGTTTACTGGTGTACAGCAACAGCCAACTGTGTTAATGCTGACAACCTCCGAGGGACCCTGGTATGTGTACAACTGAGCAGGTTGCAAACAGTGGTAGTATTGCATTGCATAACACATTATGCAGCTGAGTCTGTAAATGAGTACATTGCGCAGTTGATGTAGGCCTAGGTACAATCCACCAACCGAGGGTTATCTGATGGTCTACCATACTATGTCATACCACATATGGATGTGTGTTTGTAGTCTGGGAACAAGGTGGTTGATGTATATGAGGATACAACCTAAAATACAGCATTTGCCACTCTCACCTGTACCTGACTCATCTGTGATGCGTTATGTCAGAGTAGTGGTCTTTACATATGAGTAGCCTTTATGAATATGTGTACACCACCACCTGGTATGGTCCATACCACTGTTATGGCCCACATGTCTGGATCTGAGTTATATGGTGGTAGTGCAATTGTGCACTACAGAGCCTTCAGCCAGGTGTTCCTTACTGCACAGATGTTGGTATTCCCCATTGTAGGTTCTACATTGAGCAAATGGATTACTAAAGTGACACATCTAGCATGGGTTAGCCTAAGCATCCAATGCAATTGTCATGTAGGTGTCAGGGTGCCTTGGAATGCAGCTATATAGGTAAATGCGACCTAGGTATTATCCACACACATGTGTAACATGGATGCATTTGCTCTGTGTTGAAGGCTCGTCATTTGGTCATGACAGCCCGGAATGACAGACACTGGACAACCTCATAATAACAGCAGGACAGTGGCTCATTGTTTTGGTCTAGCAGTTGCCATCTGTACCATGACATCACTGCACATTGCATTAATGTGCTTGGTAGCAAATGCCCCATGTAAGGTGACGGACAGCAGCAGAACTTGTGTATATGACTAATCTGAGATATACTTAGGGTAGCAGTACTGCTAGTAATGAAAACTACTACCACAGCTGGGAGAGGTCATCTTGTCACCTCCACCTCAGTACCATTATGCAAGGTGGCTCACACATTATGCTTGCACATGCCACTGTTCCACATATAATGCCACTGTCCACAACCCGCTATCAATGTATGCCTTTCAGGGCAGCAAGGTGTGTGACACATGCTGTAGGTAGCATCTGCCTGTGCGACCCAGGTAACCTATTGTCTGTCACGTCCACACATGCATGAATGCATATACGTAACATATATATGTCAGTACTTCATGTACATGTATGCATGTGTTTCACACAGCATAGACACAGATATATCATTTACAGGCCACATACAGGTATCAGGTAGTAAACCAGTATGATGTGCATATATACTGACAGGTAAGATCTACCTAACTGTAAACCTGTGTGTTTACAATAGGAGTCCATTACAAATGTGTTCTGTACATGTAAGTGTTTGAGCATGCACACTGTGACCTTCAGTGGTTAGAATCGGAGGGCAACCCTAAACAGCCCTGTGCTACTAAGTGTATGAGCGTACCCACTGCCACCTTGTGTAATTTGAGTCAGTGAATCCAACAAGCCCTTTGTTACTAAGTGTATGAGCATGCCCAGTATAACCTTGTGTAGCTGTAGTCATAGTGCATCCCAAATGGCCCTGTGCTACTAAGTGTATGAGCATGCCCACTGTAAACCTGTATAGTGATAGTAGTTGTCCATTCCGCAGATGGCCATACTCCAGTTCAGGTTCCTGTTGTGCTACAACTATACCTCTCAGGCCTACCTGTGGATGGTGTATCTTGTTTGTGCATACAGGTTGTAATGGATACCTACTTTAAACACACAGGTCTACAGCTATGTACTTTGTGACTCTCAGTCTCCTTGTTGTTGTCCTCAATTGTAGAAAGGCAGTCTGACTGCCTTGAGATGTGTAATCTCTGTGGCACGTCTCATAACTGCATAGTACTGTAATAGTGATCCTTAGATAGACAGGAGTTCTGATCCCACCACTGACGTCTGTGTGCATGTGTGTGACAGCAAATGCCTGAGTGTGTGTGTCAGCATAGGCTGAGTGTGGTTGTGTGTGTGTATTTGTGTCTGCATCCTATCCTGGTAGCGGGTTTTGCTGCATTCCAAAGAGATACCTCCTTTTGCACTGGCCTTTATCCTTGTCAACCACTATACCTCTCTCTTCCCCCTCCCCACAGCAAGTAATCAGTCCTGTAATGTCACCAAGCTCAGACTTGGAATCAGTAAGTGTAATTGTATGTGTTCTGTGTCACATACCCCAACTGCATACCACTGTACTAGTTACCTTTACATAGGCAAGATGTGTATGCACAATACTGGCAAGTGTGTGCATGTATGTGTGTGTGACTACCCTGTAGCCAGGCATACACATGTGCAATGTCTTTTAGCACACCATGGTAGCCATCTGTGGTGACCGGTGTCTACAAAGTATTACATAGTTAGGAATGGTAAAGAATACACAGTCAAGCATGACTACAGTTGGGTATGTTATTTTCCTGTGCCACTGTCGAGCAGTGACACAGAAGTGGTCGCTGGGGTGTAGGTCCATACCCATCATTCCCCCACCCTAACTCCACAATCCCCAGGGTAGATTACATTAGCCATCATTCCCCATCCCAAGCTCCACATGCACAACAACCATCCCTTCTCTGGTGAACTGCTTATGATTTAAATGTTATAACACAAGAGATGCCTCTGTTTTGTGTACACGTCAGTTCCTTTGGAACCCTTCTGTGTCACAAAGGGCATTCAGACGTGTGTGTGTGTGTGTGTGTGTGTGTGTGTGTGTGTGTGTGTGTGTGTGTGTGTGTGTGTGTGTGTATATATATATATATATATATACTTATAATACTTATATTTATATATGGCTATGGATGTGTCTGTGTATATGCATATATGTATATATATATATATATATATATATATATATATATATATATATATATATATATATGTGTGTGTGTGTGTGTGTGTGTACACATCCTGTAGGTGCAGATATATATATATATATATATATATATATATATATATATATATATATATATGTGTGTGTGTGTGTGTGTAGGTATGACAGTTGTACAGATGTAGACTTGTCTTTATTGTTTCACAGAGTACAGTACATTCAAGGATACTGTACATATGTACACAAAGGGACTGTCCCATTTGTTTTCAGTACTGTGGAATACCTGTAGTAGGATGTGCATTGTAGACTCCATGTGACATGTGTAGAACTCAGATGACTTAGTGGTATGTCCAGTGACCTCAGTTTGCATGGTCCAGGGTTCAAAACCTGCAAGCCTTGTTGATACTGTCAATTAGGACTGCATAAGACACTTTTAACCAGGTGTAATTGTGTTTTCATGACAGTAAGCTGCGGGTATACCCTGGTAACAGACATGTACAACCCACGGTACACTTGGAATGCCCTTCTTTGGCAATCCTGCTGATGTCACCCACCTACATATACACCTCTGGGAATGCTGTAACCTAGTATTCTCTGTAGTGTGTGCTGTAACTGCATATTGCTGTAGTGTAATAAACTAGTTAGGTAGGGGCTCTATTGCAAGAGAGACCAACTGTGTGTGTGTGTGTCTCTGTCTGCCTGAGACAGGAACTATGCTTTTTAGAGTAAGTACGCTCTTTATGATTCACATGACCACCTTTGGCAATCCTGCTGATGTCACCCACCTAGGAATACACCTCTAGGATTGCTGTAACCCTGTGTTCTCCATAGTGTGTGCTGTAACTGCATATTGCTGTAGTGTGATAAACTCGTTAGATAGGGGCTCTATTCCAAGAGAGACCGACTGTGTGTGTGTGTGTGTGTGTGTGTGTGTGTGTGTGTGTGTGTCTCTTTCTGCCTGAGACAGGAACTATGCTTATTAGAGTATGCACACTCTTTACAATTCACATGACCACCTTTGGCAATCCTGCTGATGTCACCCACCTAGACATACACCTCTGGGACTGCTGTAACCCAGTAATCTCCGTAGCACATGCTGTAACTGAGTAATGCTGTAGTGTAATACACTAGTTAGGTAGGGGTTCTATTCCAGGACATGGCAGGGGTGTGTGTGTGTGTCTGTGTGTGACTGACTGTCAGAACCTGTGTGGAGGTGGCTGTGAGTGTCTAACCATTGGACATGTTGGGGAGCGGCTTTTGTAGTTTTCCTATATGGTGTCCGTCTTATATGTCACAATATCCACCTCATGAGGAGTACAGATGTCAGTCAACCAAGGGACTGTGTTGGCAAGCCATACCCCTACATTTGGCAAATGGCCTGGTGAACAAAGTATGCAACCCTACTATTACCTACTACGTCCTGAACCCATGTGTCATGCACAAACACACTTGCCTAGAATATCCAACTAAGTTGCTAGTACCCTGCACATTGATGACAAATAGTAGGCATGGTGTGATTGCAGTGGGCTGCAGAGGGCATGGCACCCTGTACAGCAGTACAATAGGCACATAATTGTGGACAATGTGCCTTCACTATGTTCCCCACTGGATGCCTGCAACATATTTGGTGCCATCAAATGTGATCCACAGAGGCCATACAATGCCTTACACATGTGCCCTGTATAGACTGATGCCACTGACACCAGGGAATACCTGTATCATGCTATCAATGCAGGTGCAGGGTCAACCTGCTGACTATAACCAGGTTGTGCCACACCAGGTAAGTATTGGCATATCAGAGGATAATGGTCTGTGTACACAATATGTGCCAGCCAAACCAGGTACACCTGTACATGTCAGTGTACATTATTGCGGAACATGCACATCCCAGGCAATGTCCATGTCAAGGACTATCAAACACAGATATGGCATGCATTGCAAAGCTATGGCCATACACAGTGGTAGCCAGGATGACAGGACAGTTCATACAATACCCATCTGTGTGGGACATTGCAGACCCTACACCCCATTGTCGGGTGGCGTGATGCTAAGGATTACCCCTCACCCAGCCTTGTACAGCCATCTTGCACAGCCAACCACTACACACCCATGAAGCAATGCACACATGCATGTCAGTACTGGCACCTTGTGTCTGCATGTGGGATATGATGCTCCCAACCGCAGTCACTCCCAGTATAACTCCCATTAGCATACCGACAGATGTCAAACACGTTCACATGCCCTAGCCCATAGAACCTCCGGATATCCCCTGTGGTGCATGTAGTACCTGTGCATTACTGCAGTGTGGCAAACTAAGTGGTTTGGGGTGTGTATTTGTGGGTCTAGCATAGAGTGTCAGTGTGAGCCCATTAGAGAGTGTGGTTATGTTGAAAATGACATCCATTCATGTGGACAGTCATGTGTGCTACACCTGTTGTCTCTCTGCTATATATCTGTTGCAGATGTCACACACCAACACCCATATATGTTCTTACAGCACACCAACATGTCAGCTTTGTGGCACATGGAGTAACTGCATGCACTTGTAATAGTATTGACTAGTCAATCAAAGGTTTGAACCCCTGTACTGGTAGGTGTGTGACAGACAGGGTGATGCTGCTCCTCCTAGACAGTGCCCAACCCTGCCACCTTTGCAGCTGTTTTGGTGCAGTGGTGGCTGCCCATGGCTGGGGACCTATGTCCCACTGTTTCCATCTGGGGGCTCATGGGCTTGTGAATGCCGAACACCCCTCCCCATCTGAGGTGTATCCCCCCACATGTGTCATATACCGACCCTGTATGCTGTCTTGTTGTTCATCCTACCCTACCTATCCTCCACGAGCATACTTACTCTCCTTCCCCATATCCCACTCTCACCCTATGGAAACAAAACGCCAATCGGTTCCTAGAACAACATTTGCCCTATACATAGCTGCCCATTTCACAAACATGTCCACTGAACACATGTAACCCTTTTAATATGCATCGCAACATACTTCAGTTGTCCTCACCCCTGTCTTTCAGGCGCACGATCGTAGTATGCACGACTCCTAAATGTTCCAGGTACATGTGATGTGGACGACCCCATTGTACACACAACACTACCAGTCCCTCTATGGTTACCCCATGTACCTTTAACATGATGATGATGTCTCATACACCACCTTGCAAGAGTACTGTTCTCACATAATGATTAGACAGGAACTGTTGTGTTAATGTAAATAACATGCACAGAGTGATGTATATGGGCAATGTACAAATGTTTGCGTGTATGACTGACACATGTCTTTCTAAGGGACTCTTGATATTACATAGGACGAAACCACTACATAATACAGGCATTGCTGGTGTTTCCCTTTTCATTCCTTTGTAATGCTTTGTTGTCACATGGGATGTTCCTGACACATATATATATATATATATATATATATATATATATATATATATATATATATATATATATATATGTATATATATACATATATATATATATATATATATATATATATATATATGTAAGTATCTATATGTTGGACATAAACACTCACACATACATCTGTGTGATGGAATACATTTCCTATACTGTTGACTGACTACGCTGGATGATATGTTTGTGATAAGGTCCAATGTCTGTAAATCTGCCATGGCTTAGTGGTACATCATAATAGGTGTGTGTGCAGGTTCCTGGTTTTGATCCCTGCAGAGGCTGTTTATTTTGTTGCTGGGCAAGGCCATTGAATACGGTGTGATTAAGGCACATTAAAGCAGTTGTGAGCAGGTGTGCATGGGTTTTCATGGTGCTAAGCAATGCTAACCTCTGGTTACAGTTTCTTACACTCAGTTAGCCTCTACATTGCTTTACCAGTGTAATACAGGCTTACACCCGCTTCTTCCCGCACTTGCAAATGCACTGCATTTGGTGTTTGCATCTGACACTCATGCCCCTGCGTGGGAGTGAGGACTGTGATATTACCTTGTGATGCCTATTACATCGGATTACATGCCTACAGTATCGGGAATGGCTGCCCATTAGGCGACAGCATGCTGTTCGACTGTATGGAATCTGTGGCCTGTACAGAGTTTGATTTATATTATTGGTATGTTCCTCTTACAATCTGCACCCATCTGGCTAATACATGGAAAGTGACACTCTTCAATACAAACAAGTAATTGGGTTTTGGAACCCACATCCTTCAGCCGAGTCATGCTACTGCATACCTAATATTCTATCATCTTTCTAAATTTGTCAGTGGAATATGTGCTTTCTGTCTCTATCAGACCTCTCATACGATTAGGGAAATTTACAAACTGAAACAGGGACACAGCATAACAGCATCAGTGACACATTTAAAGTATTGGTGCTATTAACCTCACACATTGACAGACTCAAAGCATATGAATTCATACACATTTTCTGAGGTTAATGATGTTTATAACTCTTAATTGTTGTCGTTATTCATTACGTGTAATTCACCACCTTCCCTCCAAATGTCACTAGCTGTAGGAGGGATTAAGTGGGACAGAGATAGAAACCGAGTTGAAATCTGGGACATTCTTGGAAATCAGGGACAGTTCAGAGGTATGGTCCCTATTTGTTTCCCCAATGGTTTATGTCCTGTCCAGTGGATATGCTCTTAGGGGTTGAGAGGTATGGGTGTCAGCTATGCCCATTTCAGAATATTACTTACATCCCCGGGGAGGTCCTAATATGACTTTGCCAGCCAACACCTACATGCCTAGGCCCATAATTGCATATCCATAGTTCCCCCACCTGCCACTCTACTACAGCACTCATCCTTACTGTGGGTGCAGGTGGGGTATAAACACATCACTACACACTGCCCACTCTCCCCGTGTCGGGACAAATGTCGTACGTTGTGTCGACCCATGGGTTGTCAGGCTTGCACAACCTACTGGTCCGTGTACATTTACAGGCTGGT